>NC_057799.1:513874402-513892890 GCF_018294505.1 Triticum aestivum
GACCCCCGTTTCGACTGTAGGAGGTCCGTTTCGTCCGTTTTGTGGTACGCCACACCCCTCCCGATCAACAGGACCCCCGTTTCGACCGTAGGAGGTCCGTTTCGTCCGTTTCGCCGTACGCCACACCCCTCCCGATCAACAGGACCCCCGTTTCGACCGTAGGAGGTCCGTTTCCTCCGTTTTGCGGTACGCCACACCCCTCTCGATCAACAGGACCCCGTTCCGAACGTAGGAGGTCTGTTTCCTCCGTTGTGCGGTACGCCAGGCCTCGTTTCCATCACATGTTCCGTCCAAGCCCTCCAGATGAACACGACCACGCATTCTGTTCCGACCCAGCCGGTTGGCTCCCACGCGTTCCGTTGCCTCCCGATGAACACGACGCATTCCGTTGCCTCCCCATGAACACAACGCATTCCGTTGCCTCCCCATGAACACGACGACGACGCTGTTTCTCCGTTCCGACCCAGCCATGTACACGAGCCCTGGCCGTACGTAGGCGCGAGTAGGCGTTCGAGACCCCGCCCGTATGTACACATACGTGGCCGTATTTTCTTTCTTGCACCCTGGCCGCTGTACGTACGTGTACATGCTACGTGCGCGCCTCTACTACGACACGTACGCGCCTCTACTACGACACGTGCACGCCTCTACATCCACCAGTATATATGTACGTACACGTTCGCGGCCAGAATGACAATGCTACGTACGCTTCGACCAGGTGGGTCCCGACTGTCAGGCACTTCCTTGCCTGCGAAGATGTAGCTGGTGGGTCCCAGCAGTTAGGGGGCGAATCACTTTTTTTGCCCGGACGCACTTCCTTGCGTGCGAAGATGTAGCTGGTGGGTCCCAGCAGTCAGGGGCAAACGTTTTTTCGCGAAATACGGTGGCCCGTCCGGTGGGTCCCCGCTGTCAGGTGGAGGAATAATTACTTTGCACGTAATAAGGAGGCACTTCCTTGCTGTGGCCGTGGACCCAGCTGTCTGCCTCTCCACGTACAGTCCACGTCCGATGGAAGCCGTTCCTTGACCACGTTGACCACGCCGCGCCGAGAGCACCAGGACGGTGGACGACGGCGAGGCCTAGGAAGGGGACGACGCGGAGCCGGGGAAGACGCGATAGTGGATGCCCACGCGTAGAGGAGTACGAGGGTTCATTGGTTCGCTGCGGTGTGAGGCTGCCGTCGCCGCAGAATAATAGGGGGTGTGGGTGAGTAGAGGGATGGCCTGGCCAGCGGTGGGAGTAGTAGGGGGCGGTGAGGCCTCCGCCGCATCGCAGCCGGCCACGGGAGGCAGGAGCACGAGGCACGACCGGCGCTGGTTTGGGCGGCTGGAGTAAGAAGACCAGAGGTTGAAGAAGCACCACGGTCGTTGGATGGACATCGTACGGTCACTAGAGCTAGAATCATGCATATTGACTAAGTTGACAAAGCCCTCGGTCCCCGTCAACTTAGTAGGCCCACAAGTCAGCCTGCCACTATACTGGGTCCCAGCTAATAGGGGGAGTATTCATTTTTTTGTGCGTAATAAGGAGGCACTTCCTTGCGTGCGAAGATATAGCTGGTGGGTCCGAGCTGTCAGCGGCGGTAACGTTTTTTCACGAAATACAGAGGCCCTTTCGGTGGGTCGCTGATGTCAGGTGGAGGAATCATTATTTTGCGCGTAATAAGGAGGCATTTCCTTGCGTGCGGCCGTGGACCCAGCTGTCGGCCTCTCCACGTACAGTCCACTTCAGATGCATGTCGGTCGTTGACCATGTTGACTAGGCCGCGCCGAGAGCACCAGGGCGGTGGATGACGGCGAGGCCTAGGAAGGGAACGACACAGAGGCAGGGAAGACTCGGCAGTTGTTTCCCACGCGGAGGGGAGTATGACTGTACGAGGGTTTACTGGTTCGTCTGCCGTCGCCGGAGAATAACAACAGGTGTGGGTGAGTAGAGGGATGGCTAGGCCAGCGATGGGAGTATGGTGGGGCGGTGAGGCCCGTGCGGCAGCAGAGCCGGCCGCGGGGAGGAGGGAGCAGGCAGTCCCGCAGGCGCTTGTTTGAGCGGCTGGAGCAGGAAGAGCAGAGATTGAAGAAGCACGACGGGCGTTGGATGGCCATCCAACAGTCACTGCTTGTGCGTCAACCTTTTTTTTTTGGGAAAGCCTCAAATCTGTGGAAAACAACATACAACCCATCTGCCATTATTTCTAACAATTTACAGCCCATTTGCTAATTATTAAGGTTTTTTTGGAGCCCATATTCTTTTTGTTAGCATTGCAGCCCATATTGTGGCCACGGTTAAAAAATTATACGAATTTTTTGCATATTTCGGTGCGGTCCGAACTGTTTTTAATCCCGAAATTTCAACTCACATTCAAACTGATTTTAAAAATAAATGTATGTCAATATAAAATCCAACAAATTGTCCACGCATAAAAATTAATGTAATTTAAAATCTCGAAATGAAAAAAAGATATTTGAAACTAATTACCGGTTTGATGTGTTTTAAAAATGTACAGCCCATTTCTCATTACTGATGGGCCATTTTCTCGGCCAGCCGAATGAAAGCTCTCCTCGTCTTGAAAGATTTACAGCCCAATAGGCCTGACAAAGTGACTTACTTGGCAAATCACAAAAAAACTGGGCTGTGGCCGTGGACCCAGCTGTCAGCCTCTCCACGTACAGTACTCTTCCGATGGAAGTCGTTCCTTGACCACGTTGACCACGCCGCGCGGAGAGCACCACGGCGGTGGACGACGGTGAGGCCTAGGAAGGGGACGACGCGGAGCCGGGGAAGATGCGACAGTGGAAGCCCGCGCGGAGAGGAGTACGAGGGTTCACTGGTTCGGCTGCGGTGTGAGGCTGCCGTCGCCGCAGGGCCTGGCCAGCGGTGGGAATAGTAGGGGGCGGTGAGGCCTCCGCGGCAGCACAGCCGGCCACGGGAGGCAGGAGCATGCGGCACGACCGGCGCTGCTTTGGGCGGTTGGAGCAAGAAGACCAGAGGTTGAAGAAGCACTACGGCCGTTGGATGGACATCGTACGGTCACTAGACTAGAGGTTGAAGAAGCACTAAGGCGACGCCGGAGGAAGAAGACGAGAGATTGAAGGTGCGTGCCGGCTGTTGGATATAAATCCAATGGCTGTGGATGACACAATCATTTGTTGACCAAGTTGACAATGCCCTGCGTAGGCTTCGACCTATTGGCCCACATGTCAGCCTGCAAAAATGTGGCAATATTTAACCCATGTTTTCTAGAATGTACAGTCCATTTGCTGGGCTAGGTGAACAAATAATTTCGCATCAATCAGGCCCATTTATATTTTCTAAGAAATCCCAGCCCATTTGCACTTCCTTGAAATACACGTATTAGGTGGGCTCGTTATATATATAATGTTATGTTAGAAGGAGCAATTAATATCAAAGAATAATCCGGAGAGGCACATTATATATATATATATAATTAAGAAATTAGCGAGTTATTGCTCAAAATAAAAATGAGCGTGTTATTATTAAATTGGTCCTTAAAATCTTTGCAAGCTTTTGTACGCAATCACCAGGATTTTCCTTGCCTGTGAGTCAAAAACAACCAGGATTTTCCTTGCCAACTTCCGTTAAACATTTACTTTTATAAGTTAATAACAAATGGGATGTTTTTATAATGTAATATATAAGTCTCTATAAAATATACGATAATAGTAATAATATAAATATATATAATGTGGTTAGAAGGGAAAACATAAATTGGACACATCATTACTTTTATAAGAGACATGCGTTTTATACCCCACAGTAGGCATACTAACAAGTTCACACACAAATACAACAGAAAAAGGTAAACATTCATATCAAACTCAGGTTCATAGGACACGTTCATATTCATAGCCAACATTCACTATCAACAACTCAAAAGATTCATATATACACAAGCTCAGCATATCTATGCATCCAAATGATTGATAGATCACACGACAATATTCATACATAATTCACAAAAAGATTTAGATATACACATGTTCAGTATGTTTATGCATCCAAATGATTGAGATCACAGCCAATATGATCCATGGACGAACTTTAATTACCTAGGGTACAGGCTGGTAAATGGCGTTCAATCGGAGGTACTTCTTGCTAAAATTAGTTCTTGTACGAGTAAACTTTTGAGTACATAAGAGGCAGCACAGACAATCTGAACTTTGCTTGTAGGTTTATCCTCAAATAGTGGCCTCGTGCCGAGAGAGGTTTGAGCAACTTGGCCACTACTTTCATCCAACTAGTTTACTGGCTCATCTTGGTCTTGTATCTCGCCAAAATTCTACATTGCAGACGAGAAAGGAGGCGGTTGAGAAAATGAACCACCCAAATTTTTTGTGCAGTTCAACTGAAATGGAGCATCCTTGGCGTGCAGACTGATTAAGTGCCAGATGAATATACGCGTCAACCAACTTGTCTGGAATCTTTAGACTCCATGCCATATAGTTCGCTACCGTATGTGCCAATAACCAAAAGGCACAAGTTGGGACCAAAGACTGGACTGCGTTTTTCTGGGCTATGCACCAAGCAATATTTTTGGCGTTCACTCTCCTAATACTTGGAGTTTGACAATTGGTTGGCACCAGTTGATACTCGAATGAATATAGGCACTTCTTGTCAACATCGATGCTTGTCTGAGTGAACTTTGGAGTACATAGCAGCAACATAAGTACCTGTCCATCTGATCATTTTGTGCAGTTCTACTGAAATCACCCGATGTAATGATTTGCCTGCGAGTTCAGGCTCCAAATTACTCCTTTATGAAAGCGGCAAACAGTAGCACAATACCAAATTACCAATACATATGACAGGCACAATAATCAGGATAAAGACCAGTACCAACCTGTGTGAGGTAGCATATCAATTACTATTTCCTTTGACTGGAAGCCGAGATAAGCCAAGCGACTGACAGCAAAGGAAGAAAGCAAGCGGAGATTAACGACTGACAGGAAAGGACGGAAGCTGTCGAGGCAATGAAGCACCCAAAGTTTTTGTGCAGTTCCACCAAAATCGAGCATCCCCGTTGGCACATATATTGAGAGAGTGAGATTACTGTAATAGTGGGACTAGTTGATGAAACATACACTAACAAATAGAAGCACCCTCATTATCTTAATGGGTAAATTTAGCAACATAGTAGTCTTGCTTAAAGAGAGGTATTAGTTTATTTAATCGGTGCCAATTAGCTCAACTCAACACTCAAAGCATTTCCATTTATCATAGGTTGCAAAACTTTAACGTGCAAAGATAAAGGAGTTTCTCATGACAGTAGCACGATACAAATATAGATGACAGCAAACTAATATGGATGAAGGCCTTAGGCCCGTACCAACCTGAGAAAAAAAGCTTATTCATGTAGTCCCATAAGAGATGATAAAGCACTCACTGGAATCACACAATAGTATATATTTTTGTGCACTTCAAATGTATGGTTGAAATCACTCTTGTTTACCAGTGCTGAGATTATATCGAAAGGTTATCAAGAACTTCCAGCAGAGTTAAAGCACTGGCTGGGATACAGTTCATTGTATTGTCTTGTGTAGTTCCACTAAAATGTATGATTGTCACAACATGATCCCTATTTGCACAAGTAGGAACAAGGTGAAACCTTCATTAGCTTAGTGAGAAAGGATAGGAAGACATTAGCATATTACTCAAATAGTAGCATCAAATTCATGACGGACAATACGCAAAACATTGCCTCATTGAACCAATGGCAATAAATTGACATGCAAAACAATAGTACTATTATGTCATGACACTAATAATATTCCTTCCCTGCTCCACCACATGATTCACCTCCATAGACAAACATACACACGTACATGATTCAGCATAGGGTCCTACTAAAGATTTGTCTAACTCCAACAGGAAAATTAGGCAGTAATAAATTAGTGGTACTTAAGTACTCCTAATTAATTAAGTGAGACAGCAGAAGTGGAAGGGCTCCCTGGAGGATCGTCTCACATGTAAGGTAGTCGTTGCCGGAGCCCTTGAATGGCCTCGACTGAGGCCTCTGGCTTCAGCAAGATCGCCTTGGCACTGTTTATTCTTCTTCTTCTTCCTCTTCATGCTCTCTTTCTCTTTCTCCTCACAAGTTGGTGAAACCAAGTACATGATTGGCCTTCTAATTCAGAATTGGTTTTGTCAGTGAGGGAGTACAAGTGTACTAGTAAAAAACAACATTATTTTCTCATGGCAGTCGAAAAATAGAGATGAACACATGCATTAAATATCATTCTTACCTAAAGGAAGGTTATGGCGCCAATATGGATGATGAGGATTGGAACACAGATCTCCCTTTGCGCAGTTCCACCAAAATGAACCAACTGTTCCATTCTGACATTCCAGTTAAACAGCACAAAAGTCACTTCTTTTAAGAAGAGTTTTGTGCAGTGCACCAAAAGGTCACAACAACAACCAGGTGAATTGGATATCCCTGTTTGCACAAAAAGGCACAGAGGAAACAGTCAGAGTCTCAAACAATTACAGGCAAAAACATTTGGCTAAACTTGTCATGGCTTATAACAGTGGCATGGCTTCATTTTTACCAGGGACATTAGATTAAGAACAACTAAGGCTGCGTTCGGTTCACAGGTTTGGTGCAGGATTTTCGTAGGAACACAATTCCTACGGTATTCTTTCCCTTCCAACCATTCGGAACACGGAAAAGGTGAATAGTGTTTCATAGGAAAGCTGGTCTGGTAGTACTGATTCCATAGGATTAGAAACATCCACGCGCTGCTCATTTTTTGGGCGGAAGCCCGAGGCAGGCGCTCGCTGCCATCCGTTAGACAGGTTGCTGTGCTGTGTTGCCGGAATAAAAAAATCAACCTATGTGTGGTACGTGAGGTGAGGACAAGAGTAGTCACTGTGCAGCTGAATAAACAAATAGCATCTCATACTGCCAAGCATGCTACTCTAAAAAAACAAATCTGTACATTTCGTAGTACATCCGAACACATTCTCTTGAGAGTTTCCTCCGGTTCGTTGTTCCATAGTTTTATACCTACATTCCTTTCCTATTCCCCTATTTTCATCAAGACCTATGTTTTCTACCCCTTTATTCCGAACGGAGCCTAAATATTTGGTATAAGGGCATGGGACAGTGGGTGCACCAGCAGTCCAGCACCATGTACGTAAACATGGGCATAAAGTGGCGATTCATAGTTTGTTGCCCCGAGAAACAAACATCCAAGAAACATATCTGGGTTGGTCCCATTTTTGTTCACTCTAGCCACCTACTCCTATGTGTGGATAGCAAATCTAGTCCTGGTCATACCACTATGTACAACGTTACCCCTATATTTCCCTTTTCGACCAAGAGACCGGTTGGATGACCAGTCTGTACTACTTTCACCCCCTTTCCTTCCTGTTTGTACCAAGTCCGATGTACATACTAAGTTCCCCCACCCCCACTTTATTTCTTGTTTGAACCAAGTATTCCCTCCATCCGGAATTACTTGTCATCAAAATGGATGTGTCTAGAACTAAAATACATCTAGATACATCCATTTCAATGACAAGTATTTTCGGACGGAGGGAGTACAAGATTCGACTCCATGAAGTAGCTTTACCTCTAACAATAGAAGAAAAAAATATGACGTTGGACCATCCGATCGAGAGGGGCTGAAAGGTAGAAAATGAAGCACATGCAGCGACATAGCGAGCTGGGGAAGTAGAGCTAAGGCGGTTTCGAACGAAGATATACCTGAAGGTCGTCGGGATGTGGATAGGTGGGCGGCGGGAGGCCGGATCCGCCCACAGGCAACGACGAAGGGATCAGAGGACCTCCCGCGCCGGCGCTCGGCCAGAGATAACGGTGCGGCCGGTAGTGGGTCTCCTCCCTCGCTGTCGACGACGGCCTAAATGCTGCCCCTCCTCCCCTTCACCAGCGGAGGGGGATACGTCCGGATCTGTAACCAGCAGTGAGGATAGAAAGCCAGTGTTTTTTGAAGGGAGAAAGACAGTGTTAGTACCCCTATCTTGTTTAGATTTGGAGAGGATGAGAGTGTGTGAATAGAGCAACCCTAGCAAGCAAGCGCGGAGGCTCCGGCCTATATATACGTAGTGGGGTAGTTTTCCTTTTTCACTCCATCAAAACAATCGTTTAAAATTGTGTACTACTACATGCCAGGTTGCGGTTTTTTTAATTGTTGATTGTTTTTTTGAGATAACTACCTGCTTGTTCCAAGTGGTGTTACGGTGTGCCAGGTCGCACTTTGTATCGTTCAAGTCTGGTACTACAGGTGCCTCCATTAAATGAACAACCACCCCCTCGTAAAAATTGTGAACAAGCCCACGGCTAAAATTAGCGGAAACGTGGGTTGCCCCAACATGCATTATTATTTATATTTTCTACTCCCTCCGTTCCTAAATTAAGTCTTTTTTATTAGCCACACCTAAGACAAGAATTTTTTTATTAGCAGTGAACCCCACATGTCATAGACACAACAATTGTGGGAAGATTCCCTTAGGCAAGCCAAAGTGTGTCTAACAATTTGAGCAACTCAGGTTAGGCAAGTGTGGGAAAAATAATGTGGCAACATAAGACAAACATAGTCACAATCTAAACAACCCCGTAATTTTTTGTGACATGCATGAAAATTTGGTTAGTTAAATTTATAGTCAAAATTTGGCAAGGTGCATCAAAGCAACACATGCAACTATCAAAAGGAAAGTCACGGCATGCATGCATGCGTTGTACTCCCTCCTTTTCCAAATATAAGTCTTTTTAGAGATTGCAACAAGTGACTACATACGAAGCAGAATATGTCTACTCCTACATACGAAGTAGCCCATTTGAAATGTGTAAAAAGACTTATATCGAGTGCAGTGCTTTGATGTGTCGCATCAACTCATACAAGACCGAGAAATTTGATTACTACAACGCCCTCTCCCTCGCGGACTGAGCTCCGGTGCCTTAACTGCACCTGCCTTTGGCTGCATGACAGGAGGGCCAACCACCTGTTGGGCCCACCTGTCATTGACGCAAAGGCAGGAGCAGTAAGTAGAAGCTTTCGCTACACGCTATCCCTCCCACACGAGGTGGACGGACATGCAGCAGTGGATTCGATACTGTAGAAGTAGGAGTAACATCATTGTTCGTCTTCTCGAAGAGGCGAAGAGCCAAGCGCAACCCGAACGTGGCAGTTGCGAACGCTCGCGTGGTGCGGTTCCTTGGAGTACTAGCCAGGCTCTTGCATGAGACAAAATTGCTATTGTTTAACAATTAAACTCCATTATCCATTGGTTGATACTCATTCTGCATAGGTCCACGCGCTTAGCACCGTTTCCTCCTGGGGTCACCAATGTTTATTTGCTAATTAATAGCATTGCATGCAATGAACTAGCCATTGCAAGTCATTAAAAGCATGCACACCTCTCATCTCTTATTGGTTGATATGTCAAGAAACAAGAAACAAGGTAGAAGTTAATGCACCGCGCCTAAGTGTTTTGGGACTATTTGGTTTTCGTAAGATGACTTACACACCTAGACGGAGGGAGTAGTATAGCCCTGTAAACCGGAAAGGAGTATTTGCCTTTCTAGAGATTTCAACAAGTGACTAGACTACACCGTGTGCAGTACTCCCTCCCTTCCGGTTTATAGGGCTCAAATCTCAAATCTCATGAACCAAGGCATTTTGCGATTGGAGGAATGTATCTCATACTTTACAAAACTACCCTAATTAAACTCATGCATTAATTACGTAGTTCTCTCGTTTTCCTCTCCGCCTTGGTCGCGGTGCACAATATTGAGCACTCCTATATGACTAGCCGCTCTATCTACATGCGGGACATTTCAAAGCATCCAGGCCCGCGTGCCATCCACCAAATCACAGCGAGGTGCTACAGTCGAGACTCACCTGTCACCCCGGTGTGGCCGTCATGACCCGTCATATCACATAACCCACACCTTTACCAGCAGTGGTAAGGTGGCCTCCAAGTTGGACTGGACGAAGCAACCATCATTTCACTAGAACGCTCGTTCAAGCCCTTTCTTCCCTTTCTTGAAGAAAACCTCACTCCAGGCTACTCACTTCTGCCATTTTTCTTCTGTACCGACGAAGGAAAGGTGGGCGAATCAGTTATGCTGCTATATTTTCATTCCAAGAATCTTCTTTTTGCGAAGCACCGACCGATTCTCACATCCTATTCTTTTCCCGTTTTCATTGCGATTGTGGTTTCCTTTCGATTGCTTTTTGTTTGTCAGTTCATTGATGGATCCTGGAGCACTAGGCAAAGAGTTGCCGGCGGACAACCCACTGGAGACAGCGATCTCCAGGAAGCGAGCACCGACCAACGAGTTGACCATGTTGGCGGGCCAACCCATGGAGACGAAGAACTCCAAGAAACAAGCACTGGCCAAAGAGTTGAGGACGTTGGCGGACGAACTCCTCAAATAAAGTTGGAAGAACAGCAAGGGCCCCACCGTGCCTACCCCAGAAACTCTGATTGCCACCTATGTGAGGCTCAAGACCGAGTTTGAGGAGATATTCGCCGTTGAGAAGCAGTATTCCCCTGGCAAGGTGATGGCCCCCATCGAGGACGAGGAGATGGCCCCGGAGGGATGAGATCCCCCGGTGAGCTGCACGAGGTAAAAAATAATGACTTATTACCATAGTTGTGGTTTTTGATTATTTGCAATGTGCTTGCTAATATGTTAGGGTTGTGCAGGTGCCGGTGGACGTCCTTGATGATTCCGATGTCGTGGCCCGTCCTATTGGCATCGCCCCGGAGATCGATTCCGATGCCGCTGTCCATCCTGTGGACATCGCCCCAGAGATCGATTTCGATGTCGCAGTCAGTCCTGTGGACATCGCCCCAGAAATCGATTCCCATGCCGCTGTCCGTGCTGTGGTCATTGCCCGAGAGATCGATGACAAGAAATAGTTGGTCGCGCTAATCCTTCAGGGTAGTTTGCATTGCCCTGTGTTTAATTACCAGAACAATGCGTGTTATCAAACCATCTTAGGGCTAGTGCACTGTCTTGTGTGGGCGGATCTTGCTACTTTTGTTTGATAGTGAATCATGCGATGAATCATGCGAACCCTCTCTGAGTTATGGAAACAGATGTATCCTCACCAGCTTTTGATGTAATATATGGCATGCTTAGATGTAAGTTTGAACTATTTATCATATCAGCAGGCCTTGTTTGATGATTCTTGGTGTTAGTAGGCTAGCTACTGTGCGAGCTATAGTACTTGCAAAACACTCACCAAAGAGAAATGTTGGGGCTGATGAGCTCGTGGTACGCTTATACTTATCCCTCGTCGATTGACCAATAGCCCTAGCTCCTAAAATTGTAGGCTTAGCGATCGATCAGACAATAGTCGACATACATTCTGGCCTCATTTGGTTCATAGGGTAGGAAAATCGTAGCAAAAGTACAGAGAACGTGCAACACAAAATCATAGCAGTGCAGAGACGTACTCCCTCCGTTCCAAAATAGATGACCTAGGCGGGCTAGTTTGGCCTAGTGGGTTTCAGTGATATGACGTGGTACAGTGCCGTCCAGTCTTCGCATGTGGTAGCAGTATTGCGGGTATAGTAAGTTTTCTTGAAGAAGCGGAATTCAACGAAGTCATGATGGTTCCTTCGTCCGAACAACTTACAGTGGGAAAGGTTGGGCCTGCGATACGACCGGGGTAGACCAGGATAATTTTGTGCATGGCAGGTGGACCAGGATGGTCGACGTCCCACATGTCGGCGAATGAAAGTATTCTTTCCGATATAGAGGACGAGCAACGAGTATTCATTGTTTATTTTTTATGAAAGCTATTGTCTCCACTGTTACGACGGAGGAGTGTGAAACACGGCAGCCCAGTGAACTTGGCATGTGCACCACTCCCTCCTTTCTCATGTAATGCCCCAATTACAGCTTTTTCTCACTTCCTCTCTATCTATTTCCTCTCAAATGTTTTTTACCTTTCTTTTTTTAAGACACAATTGTTTTTTATGCCTTTTTTTAGAATTATTTTTTTATACCTAGGAGCACGTGTAGAGACGGGCTCTTCCAGAGCCCACTCCTTGACTTTGTCAATGCCTCTCTCTCCTCCACATAAGGAGTACTACTTGCTATGCATGCATGCGGCGGGCAGCTGGCGTCTTGAGGGGCCAGGGCGG
The DNA here is from genome assembly GCF_018294505.1 of Triticum aestivum. NCBI lineage: Eukaryota > Viridiplantae > Streptophyta > Magnoliopsida > Poales > Poaceae > Triticum > Triticum aestivum. The sequence continues at coordinate 513,886,541 of NC_057799.1, forward strand.
TGAGAGCGGGCTCCGGAAGCGGTCCAGACTCCAGCATGGCCCACCTCACATTATCACCATATATTTCTTGGAGTCCGTGCGCGGCGGGCGGGCGATCTCTTCTCCCTCCCCCGTTTCTCTCTTCTCAGCCGACACCCGCCGAGCGATTAGATTTCGGCTATCGACGGTTTATTCAATTACGGTCCCACATGTCAGTGAAATTGCAAGACAACGCGTGTCCCCTCTGGTGAGCGGCGTGTGAGCCGGACTGTCGGGGTTGCGACGCGTACGAGTCGTAAGTCTGCCACCTTTTCCTTTAGAACTTGCGAAGCGTAACATTTTCGCGCGATCGATCGATAGAAATCCAGAACAAAATGACGAGGGCGGTGCTTTCCCGCTCGTTAGGCGGGCTAGTTCGAGTGATATGACGTGCTACAGTGCCGTCCACTTGCTCCATTTTTATGTAAGCAAGAGTTTACACTCTTACGCGGGAGGAGTGCGAAACACCGCGGATCTGATTTTGATCGAGGGATAACTGTTCCCTGCCAAATAATGGAGGATTGTTAGCGATTATAGCATGATAGTTAGGGCATCTCCAGCGCTGGCCCACAAATTTACACCGGCATCTGTCCGAGGACACTGATGGATGCCATCCGATGCTGCCCGCATACCTTTCGACAACTATATGAACTAACCGGACGAAATTCGTGCAAACAAAGCAAATTTCAAATTAACCGGATGAAATTCATTACATTTCGAAAACTTTTCCTACAAACTGGACGAAATTCATTACATATTTCGCACAAACCGTACTAAAACCTACTGTAAACCTAATCTAAACGATCGCCGGCGCCCGACCACCATGTCCGGCCATGAACCCGAGAAAGCCGGCCATTGCCTTTGCCTCCTCCTCATCCGCCTCGATAACCTCCTCCACCAGAGCGGCGGCAACCTACCGTGTACTACTCTTCCTCGCTGCCGGCTGCGCCCGCGCAAGCGCGCCGACTTCGTGGTCGTGGCGGCGGAGGGCGGCCGGGGTGCTGGCGATCTCCTTCGTTTGCTCCTGCGACAGTACGTCGAAGAGAGCTTTGGAGCGTGCCCAGAGCGGAGCCGCCGATGTCCCTCGTCTACTCCTGCGACAGTACGTCCAAGAGAGCTTCAGAGAGCCAGGAGGCCATGGTTGAAGTGGTGCCGACAGAAGGAAGGGACCGGAGGAGAATAAGTGTGGGTCTTTGGCTATGGCTGGGAGCTGGGGCTCAAGTTAATATAGCGGGCGAATGGCAATGAGCCGCGGCAGACGGATGGACAACTGGCCCCGGAGTAGGTTCGTCGGGCGTGAATGCGGACGCTGCTTCAGTGACTTAACTGCAGATGCGTTTGGGTTACTGACATGTGGGCCCAACGGGCATCTGGCCCGCATGTCAGTGACACACCAATTGCACCTGCAGTTAAGTCCGGTGAATGCGGCATTAACATTCTGGAGAGACGGTGACCGTTTCAAGCGGGAAGCGCGCGCTAGCGACGGAAGGGGTTTCGGTGTGTAGTGGCACTAAGATCGGTCGCTCACGATAGTACATACTCCGTACCATACTACCATAGTACCCTCTCTAGCTTAGGCTGTTTTATAGATTGTCGTTGTGATGGACGATATATATGAGCAAGGCGGTCCGAGTATGACCGTTGGTGTTGAGCCAGGTGAATACATGCTCGGCATTCGCGTAGGCCTCCATCAAATGTCTAAACAGTAATTTCAGGCACCACCGGGGCGCGCAGGTGATGGGCTCGCAGTTTGTGTTGCGCCATGAGCAGGACTTTGATTTCGAGGGCGACGTGCATGCATTAGCATGCTTTGTCAGCGTGAGCGTGAGTGTCTGACGTGAAGTATTTCATTTTCATTTGGCTGACGAGGGTGCGTTGCAGCGACGAGTCCGTGGTTTGATTCCCCACATACGCATAATTTTGGTTTTTACAGTATTTCTTTCTCCATTGACAGGTAGGCCCGCATAGATAAAGAACACGAGCTAATGAGGCGCATGCGGACTGTTTGACTGGTCAACCAGACAAATACGGAGCTATACGCTGAGCCAATGACCGTATAATCACCATATCTCGTATACAATGATGAAAGTGAGCTATCAAGACAAGTTCGATGACCGCCAATGCATTTTACTCGGTAATAAATGACCAGGATTGAAGGGGAATCCAAATTTGCTTCGTCTTCTGTCCTTGAGCTCTTGACAGACCAATGCACTATACGGTTGTCCGGCCACTCCACCCAGAGCTCTCACCAAGCGTCGTTCATGCCACCGCGCCGCACACTAACCGGTAAGGCAGCGATGGCATCCCGCCGCGCCGAGTTCCTCGCCGCCCACGACTGCACACAAAATGGTAGGGAAGCGATGGCATCCCACCGTGCCGAGTTCATCACCGCTCGCGACCTCACAACTATGTGGGAGGAATTTGAAGATGCCAAGGCCGAATGGGCGGTAGAGCAAGAGGCGGCCAAAGCCGCACAGAGGGAGCGGAAAAGTCAGAAAGCACTCAAGAAAAGAGAGGCTCGCCGCCGCAAGAAAGAAAAGGACGCACGCGTGCTGCGGAGAGGTCGGCGGAGATCCAAGCACGGTGGGGTGTCGCTGACAAAGCCGGGAAGGAGAACGACGGCGTTTGGCCAGCATGTGAGAAGTAGTAGTACTAGTAGTTAGTGTGTGTGTCTGTGTCTGAGTACGAGCATGTACTAATACTACTAGTTACTACTGTAGTTTTTAGAGCAAATTACCAGTACATTAGCCTAGACTAAATGGAAAAATTCCTATCCTAAGCATCAAATGGCATCTCTTTCTCTATAGGAATTGAGATGCATGTCATCTCACTTCCTATGATTTTCATATTCCTATCCTATGAACGAAAGGAGGCCTCTGTTGGAGTAACTACTGTACCTAGCAGTACTGCTGGTACAGTAGTTTTCTTCAAGAAGCGGAATTCAACAAAGTCATGATGGTTCCTTCGTCCGAGCAACTTCAAAGTGGGAAGTGGGCCTGTGATTTGACGGCTCATTAGTCATTGTTACTGCGGCGCGACGACCTGGGTGACTCTCCCTTGGAGTTCCGCGTGCATGGCAAGTGGACCAGGATGGTCGACGTCCCACATGTTGGCGAACGGAAGTATTCTTTCCGATATCGAGGAGCAAGGAAACCACGTGGTATAGTATCACTGCTGATTGGTTCGCAAAAAAAATAGTATCACTGCCGATTTATAATTATTTTTTATTTCTGATGAATGCTAGCGTTTCAACTCTTACGACGAAGGGTGCCAAACACGGCACGTGCTGGATGTCCCACACGTCAGCGAAAGGAGTGGGACATGAACCGCGTGGTAGAGCCCAGCGTAAAAAAAAAACAGTGTGGTAGAGCGTCTCCACTTCTTCCACTTCTGGGTCGGAGACCACACGTAGTAGTACTTAGTGGTATGAACGATACAAAGTGCGACCTGGAGAGAAAGACACGTCTAGTTGGAAGGTCTCGGGGCATACACGTAAACAAATATAAAAGTTAATATGAGCCTCCAACTAATATAGTAGTAGTAGAGTACTTAGGCACGTACTCCATAACATCACCGTGCATTGCACGTACAACATTTAGTGGTAGTACGTAGTAAGAGACAAATGCCGTCCAAGAGTTCCCTTCTCGACCTACTTTTGGGTGTTTGGTAGAGTGTATGGAGGGTGCATGAGTCCACACTAGTTTAGCACAAATACACTAGAAGCATGCATGAAGAGAGCATGCATGAAGAGGGGTGTTGAGTTGAGCATGCATGAAGAGGGAACAACTATGCTGAGACGAGAACGCAACCAAACACACCCTATATGCCACGCATGTTCATACCATTTGTACCTTTCTACTTCACTTACTGCGCTACATTACTCAGGTTCATACGTCCACTCCTGGGTACATGTCCGTCTCGTAGTTGTAGTCTCACGTGTTCTTCATATAGATGGAATGATCCTTGCATAACACGTGCACCTTGATGCTAGATGTCTCGCGTGTTGGCAAAAGGATGAACAAAGCTCACGTAAAAAAAATAGAGTGGAAGAACATAGATTCCGGACGACCGAGAAGGAGCGAGGAACCTCGTGGTGGAGCATCTGCACTCATAATATTTAATATTATTCAGCGATATAAAATTAACCAATCATCTCCACAGTGGACTGGAAGAGTACGAAACACGGCAGCCCAGTGTAGTTACATCATACTAGTACATGGCTAACCCACGCTATCACCATATTTCTTGGCTTCTGTGCGACACCTATCTCTAGTAATCCAGCAGCCTGTATAGCTTCTCCCTCCTCGTCTCTATCAAAGTGCGGCGGGCTGGCGTTTCTGCCGTCTATTGAGGTCGGTTAACTATCACATGTTAGCGACATGCCAAGAGCATTCTAAAAAAAATTCCTTTCACGTTCCGTTTTCAAAAAGAAAAAAATCCTTTCACGTACGAATTTGCATGTATGCTTTGAGCAACTTGCATGTCCTATACTGCTCCTGTTTGATACTCTAACTTAGCTAGAGGTTAGACTAACTCATGACTAACCCTGAACTAACTGTAGCCAAAGAGGTGTTTGGGTGACAGAGTTAGATTGACAATAAATGCACTTCATGGAGAGAGAAAAGTGATTTTTCAGTGGTCCCAATGAGAACTATCTCCAGTTAGCACCTCTTGGGTGGGATAGTTTTTTTTGGTGGGTTCGGTGCAACTTGCTCCAATTTAAACCCTCATGCTTGGGTACTTTAGGACTATTTGAGCCCCAACTAGATCAAACTAACTCTAACCCATGGATCCAAACAGGGCCTATGGCCAGTCTCGACGCGGAGCAGTCGCGTGCACCGGGAAGCGGCGCTCTCTCGGCCGTCGCGCCACTTCAAAGCCAGTGCCAGTGAGAGGTCGCCTCCGCTCTGGCCGGGCATTAATGCGGCACTGACGCTCCAGGGCGACGCTGACCGTTTCACGCGGGAAGCGCGCGCTGGCAAGGGAGTATAGGTTTTGAACCGTTTCAGGTGTAGTACTGGTAGTTTGCAAAACTACTCAATTATTGCACTCAGTTTCCTAAGAAATTGTGGTAAAAAACGTTACTCCACAGCCCGCTTCCCTTCTCCTTCCTCTTCCACCGCCCACGCACGTTCGCGGGAAGCGACCGGTCAACCCTTATATAGGAGTGCTAGCACAAAAAGATGCATGCATGACCATTAAAATTTCCATATTAAAGCGCCGCTCCGGCGGGAGTATGGCGTATGTTGTTACCTTCGGCCGACCCATGGCTACCGGGCGACGGCGACCAGAGAAGAGGCGGCGGGAGGGGAATGAATGCAGCTACTGTTTGGGTTCGCCTTCCGGCTTAAATAAATGCGCAGCATCACGTGTACCCGCGGGTGCACAAATTGTAACATACGTGTCTGCTTAAGTGGGCGTCACGTAACTGGTGTGTGTGTGAGAGAGATTCTGAGAGACAGAGTGCGTGTGTGCGACTCTACTCTTCGGACATGTACTCAACCTTTTGCATCGGGATATAAGTAAAATGGTATTTACTTTAGCTAGTGATTTACGTGGCCATGTTAACGTGGTTGTGTCAAAAACTATCACTTCCTGCTCGTGATTTGCGTTATATAATTACAAGCAAGATTCTCGTGCATTGCACGGAACATCAATATGCATTTTTTTACAGAACACATGTTGTGATTGACCCATGCAGGAGTAATCCCATGTGTAAAAACTAATGATATCTGGAGAATTTTATCGGAAAACTGGTATCTCGAGAATGTCATCGAAAAAATGAAAGATGAGAGATAAGGAGAGGAGGAGTGGAGCGTGGTGGTGACTGGTGGTCGGAATGGGCGGAGGCATGGGGATGGACGGCGCCGGCAGGCGACAGCGGCCACCATGCATGCTAGATTGTTCCAGAGACTTATTCCTTTTTTAATTGCTGAGCAATGAGGTTGCGGGAGATAATGATGTGGAGAGAGGTGCGGGTATCTTTTGTAAAATTATCATAGTTTGCTTTCTATCCTCAGATATAGATCATACTGTATGTATTACAAGATGGCAGGCACACCATCACCGCGAACTCGTTTTTTTATAAGGGTACAGATGATAAGTTTGCTGACTACTAAAGTAAAGTGGAATTTGTCCATGTTATGCAAGTAAATAAAGGTGATTGTTTATCATACGGGTAGGGTTGTATGAAGGGTGGTAGGAACAAATGCTCCGCCTAGAGCATGTGTGTGTGAGATGGAGTCTTAGTGTGTGTGTGTGGGGTGTGTGTGTGAGAGAGAGAGAGAGGAGAGAGAGAGAGATGGAGTCCTAGTTTGTGTGTGTGTGTGAGA
>NC_057799.1:513893567-513902295 GCF_018294505.1 Triticum aestivum
AGGGTAATTAACTACGTATGGAGACATAGAGACCTTGAACGTGCATGTGTGAGAGGTATACATGTATACGTGGGATGTGTGTGTGTGCGCGCGCGCATGATCGAGATAAAAGAAAGAAGACATAAGTCATAAGATCAACGACATGGGAGAGACGGATCGGTATGACAATATGCATGCATGTGAGAATGCAGGGAAGAAGGCCCGACAATTGAGCATGTGTTTTTGTCTTTAAGAGATAGTGGCGTGGGCTGGAGCATGCATCTATGGCGAGCAGAGGGAGTGAGGCGCAACGATTGTGCAAAAGAGACCAACCTATAAATGCATATGTATGGAGAGACATATATAGTGTGGGTGATAGGAAGCAAGACTCCGTGCGAGAAAGAAATGTTGACGGAGAAACTACAGATAGATACAGAGATGGAGATGCTAGCTAGAGGGACATCCGCTAGTTTGGGTGTTGGAGATGACCGTCGGGTGGTTCAAAGGTGAAGTTATATATGTGTGTGAGATGGCACTTGACTGCATGTAGAGAGAAACATATGTAGTGTGCGTGATAGGAATCAAGAGTGAGGGCGAGAAAGAAGGTTGATGGAGAAACAGATAAATAGAAAGATAAAGATGCTAGCTAGTGTGCGTTAGAGATAGGAGTCGAGTGGATCAGAAGGCTGGGTTATGTGTGTGGGTGTGAGAGAGATAGAGAGACGGTGCATGTGAGTCACATACAAATAGATATCAGAGAGAAATGAGATCCAGAGAGACGGAGTTTTGTGTTTGCGAGAGAGAAAGATATTTCACAACGAGAGTGATAGCTAGAGAGACATACGAGGGAATGCAAGATATCTCTAGGGAGAGAGGGTGTGTGTGAGCGACATACAAGAGAACAATGGAGAAATATGAGACCCTGGGAGGCAGAGTTTGTGTTTGTGTGTGAGAAAGAGATATTGAAGAGGAAGAGTCGTAGGTTCTCATATCTAAGGAGCGAAAGACATCTCTGTATGTGGGGTGTGCGAGTGGCACACATGGGAATAGTAGAGAGAAATGAGACCCCAGGAGACAAAGTTTTGTGTTTGTGTGAGAGAAAGAGATTCCACATGGAGAATCATAGTTAGAGACACATAGCAGGGAGCGAGATATACTTAGAGAGAGATAGAGTGATGAAGGTCGAGGGAGAGAGTACCGTCAGTGTGTTACGAAGATAAAAGATCATTGTCGACATACAAGTAGCACAAGAGATACCTGAGAGACGATGAACGCGTATAGGTCCAGAGAGATAGTCCTATATAAGCATGACTGATAGCTATATGAGACGAATATCTGGATTAAAGGGGATTCAAATATTTAAATTGGAGATCACGACATCGATAATATCATAACGCAAATTGGTGTATCAAACATGCATATTCATTTGAATTTGGGCACACGTGTAATGTTATATAGTTTATCAATATTGGTGATCCATAGATTCTTCAATTACAAACAATGCATGGTTTATATGCAATTAATGTCTAAACGGGATTACACTATATGTTGCATGTGTGAAACACATTATACATGTTTGAGAAGTAAAAAAAACCCGCATGAAACACACATTAATTGGAGACAGTTAGCGAGGAATGCATACATTGGATTTCAACATAAAGTGGTTTCAAATATTTGAAAATCCAAATTGATGGATACAACCTTATGAATCTGAGATCATGCCATTTGTAAACCATATTTATGTATAAATGGTGTTGTGCTTTTGAAAGTATATATAAAAAATGATGTATATAGAATGTAATTCCAATTGAAAATGGATCCCGCCCAAAAAAATAGAATACAAACGGGATTCGAATTGAGTTGGCACGGTAAACGTTCACTCTGCAAAATTTGAACGAAGCGGGGAAAGTTGCAGTAACCGCCCGAAACCAAAATCTGCGAGATGGAAATCACTACTGCCTATCCCTGCCACGCAAAGCCTATCTGCTGGATTTCTATAGGTTTTGATAGGGGTAGGTTTGTAATTTCACCCAAACATGACGTAACCGCCTCTCACCCGGATTCATACACGGTGGGCGCCAAAACACAGTGTGTCCTCGGCCGAAATCGACTCCCTCCCCGATTCATATTCATACACGGTGGGCGCCAAAAACAAACTCTCGTCGGCAAATATTCGGTGTATGCGAGATTACCGTCCTATCCCCAACCGACTAATGTTGCTGTGATGTAGTAGAAATTTGAAGGGGGCTAAGTTTGTAAATTTCCTCGCATTTGAGACAAGCGCGCCCTGAATACATGGTTCCCCCCTTCCTCTCTACCTCCCTTTTCCCCATTCGTACTCCGTGGGCGCCAAAACACCCTCTCCATCCCACCCTCCTCCATCCGCCACCGTCCGCCACCCCATCCACCGCTGTCCTCCTCCACCATGCCAGAGCTGATACCCCGACGCCGCCGTCCATTACAAGAGATCGACCTCTCTCATCCATGGCTTCGGACCGGGATCCTTGCATCCCATCCTCTCGCTTCATCCCCGCCGTCGTCCACCTTGCCGGCGCCGCTCCTACGACCGTCTTGTCCACCGCGCCCCGCCGCCACCGTCTACCCTCCTAGATATGCTTCCACGCCGCTGACAGCCATCGCTACCGCAGCACCATCAAATTCTCAGCAGATGCGTACACGGCGCCGCACCAGAGGCGGTACTCTTTCGTATCTGCTCAACTTATTTATCGCAGCAAGAAAATAGATCGCCACTGCTTTACTCCGATTTCTTATCTTGGTTGCGAAGTTGCCTTTGTCCGGTTTGCACCTTCAGATCCGCCATGGCACGCTCAACACTATACTCCCAATGCTTATGGTTTTCCCCTTTTATATTCCACACCAGTTAAATCACAGTAGACTAAATTTCAAAATTGGATCAGTCGATTTTTCAGAGCTCGCCGGAGTTCGCCGGTGCGATCGAAGGAGCTCGGGTGGTTGTGGGGCCTCGCCGAACGAAGAAAACTCGATGCGGGTGGGGGTTGGGGCGGGGATGGGGTGGCGGAGGAACACATGCGGTGGGGGCCGGTGGTCCGGCCGGCGGCCCGTGCGGTGTTCTGTATGGGAAGAATCAGAGACGAGGAAGAAGAAGGGTTAGGAGACGTAGGATCTTCATCCAACCGCCTGAAATGGTTGAGAGACAGCTGGGAGTTGCATTCTTAATGCGCTCTGGTTCATCATGTGTGGGCACTGCGCAACCAACATTTTATTATCCAAAATCTACATGCTCTTCTTTACCATGTTCCTCTTCCGTTCTTCTTTAATATGTACTCTCTCCGTTCCTAAATACAAGTCTTTGTATAGATTCCACCATGGACTACATATGGAGCAAAATGAGTGAATCTACACTCTAAAATGTATATGGATACATCTGTATGTGATCCATAGTGGAAATCTCTACCGAGACTTATATTTTGGAACGGAGGGAGTATGATAGTAGTACAGTATGTTCCTTGTACTGAAGATGAGCAGGGACATTTGCAGTGTAGAGGTCTATACGGTCGGTTGTGATGGACACTTTGAGCCTCTTTGATTCGTAGGATCTTGTAAACATAGGAATAGGATTTGTAGTGGCCTGCCCACTTGAATCCTATAAGAATAGCAAGGAAATGCGGGGAGCTGTGTCGCCTTTGAGAGTTACACTGATATTAACAGTACCGCACCTTCACTTGAAGAGAGCTGGTATCCGAAGCCTTTCTAGCCGTACCGGCAATACTAGCACATATATTCCAGCAAGTTCCACTTTGCTTATTTTACTCTGATGCTTAAGGTTTTCCCGTTATATCTACACTATGATCTGTGTAGCTGCTTTGTGTCGCACTAGCAGTAGTCCACTCTTGAAGCTAAACACTGCAATGACTTACAAAATTGGCACCAAGGCGTTGAGTGCCATTCTGGATGCAATGAAACTCATACGCTCCCCACGTGTTGATTCTTGTTCAGAATATGATCCTAATGACTATTCTAACCTCGAGGAGTCAAAGGCAGATGGCCTGTCCTATTCACCCATCAAGGTGCCTGTTCTAATTTGGCAATGTTTTATTGATTGTGGGTATCTTGCATATGTTGTCTTGCATTTCTTCTACTTTGTTGCACCGCCATCTGCTTAGTTTACTCATCATATATGTCGAGATGCCATGCCCATCCATTATCAATACATATTCCATCTGTCATCATACCATGTTTTTCCACTCAAATGCTGTTCTTGTGCATCAGACATAAAAAAGGAAGAGGGTGATTGCCGAACCTGAAGGAGCACCAGCAAAGTCCTTGAAAAACGTGGTGGTGCCGGAGAAATCAGACAGCACCCCACTTATATTGGCTGTACAACCAGTGACACAAAACGTAGGACCGACTCCAGCAGACTGTACCCATACTTCACTGGCCACACCACTAGCCCCACCACACAGGACCTGCACTCCAGAAAAAGGTATACCGATTTCATTTGCCATAGCACCAGCTGTACCACAGAAAAATCCCACTCCAGCAAAAAGTACAGCAAGTCCACCGGCCGAAGACCTATCCCAACTGCAGAGACGGCCAATTCCTGCAGATTGGAACTCCATTCCATTTATTCCCAGTTTAAAAGACAATGCTTTCAATGTTGTTAGGGACTACGTGCATATATTCCCATCATGGGAAGATTATTGTGAAGACAAACACCATTTTCACATCTTCCTGTCCAACTTACGTGTAAGTGCTATTATTCATGGTTATTATTTTCCTGTTTTTTGCTGATTGAACACATCAATGATTTACATTACATTGTTGTAACTAGGCGAGGGTCAATCTGGATAGTCATGACGAGCAAAGCTTGCTTGTGCTTTTCAAGGAAGCATTGCAGCAGTATCGGTGTCACCTGAGGAAATCACACTTTGATGGCAAGTTTATAAACGAATTTCCGGTGAAGTCTCCTGTGCTAAATTTAGAAGACATTGAATGGAAAAACCTTTTTATGCACTGGTCTCATTCCCAGGATGAGGTACTGTCTATGAAATCACATGACAATTTGAACTTCTACTTTTCCGCATGTGCCTTACGGATCTTTTTTGCAGGAAATATGCTCGAAGAAGAATTCCGGTTTGACAAGAATGACAGGATATCGCAAATATGCTGCCTGCTGCTTTGCTCTTGTTAGTACCTGTTGTCGTGTATCACTGTACTTGCATACATACCTGGTTCATTATGTGACAGCAGTATGCATGATAGCTTTCTTATCAATTGTTCGCTCCAAATTATCTGATCTGTATGAATGGTTACATTAGTGTAGAATATATCCAATGCCAATGTTTTTTAGCTCTGCATTGTTCTTGTAAGTACATGCTGTCCTTTATTAGTGTATATAATGACAGGTAGTTGTTCATGTACCATCACTCTGCAGCTTATTTTCCTTTGCCCTCCATTTTCTACACATCAGATCTATATTTACTCTTACCATAAGGTTGGTAATGAAGAAGTTTAGCTGTGCATTGCTCTTGGGTGTACCTTTTGCCTGTATCGCTGCACTTACATTTATAGCTACTTGGTTATGTAGCATCACTCTTCATCTTATCTTAAATATTCTCCATTTTTTTTGTATATTATCACATCTATATTTACTCTTAACAAAACGTAGAATAAAGGCAATGCTTTTGAAGAAGATTCTGTGGTAAACTTCTTGAATTGCCCCCCCATCAGCATGGACAAGGCCTTTATAGAGCCTGTCTTCACCAATAATGTAAGTTTGTCCATCTCAAGCCTTCAAACTTTGTTGTATATATTTGGTTAGGCATGACTGCAACAGCTGTTTATTTTTGGTGTTTGCATCAAATTGCTTATTTAAAGTTTATTATGTAGTTGATAAACAAAAGTTTGTCCTTTCTCAATTTAAGTTTTCAGTTGTACAACCAAGTTCCTTCTTCATACCATGTAAATTAAACTATACAGAGCAAGTGATCTTCTTTTGCACTGCATGTATGCTTCTGTTCTTCATCCGTAATCCAGTGGTGTGGTGAACCTACCCACTACAGCACAATGTCATATTCTGCAATGTCTTAACTATGAACAATGTCATATCATTCTACTATTATTTAAACCGTCTCTTTATTTGCCAATCTGAAATGGTATAAATTGATAGCACACTAACCATTGATACTAACGAGTTCTTGATCTGTAATCCAGTGGTGTCGTGAAGCTGCGAACTCCTTCACAATGTCATTTCCTGCCATGTCTTGACCTGAACAATACCATATTGTGTTAATGCAATTTTAAACTGTGTCACTTTATTCGTCAGTAAGAAATGTGATGAATTGTCAGCACTGATACTTTTATGTGCAAAACCTGTCATCTGTCTGCTTGTTTATCTTTCAGAGTGAAGAAGATATAAGTGTTGAACAAGCGCAGTCTCATCTTCTTGCTCAGCTGCTTGCGCTGCAGCTCCCCAGCAGGGCTAACCTTTCTTGAACTCTATTGAAGTGCTGTCGGTTTTTTATATTATTTTGTCGGCGTGTTTATTTGCACTGGTGGCGATCTTTGATGCCCAGTGTATGTAATCTGCTGTCTGCTTGTGCTTTATTATCATAGTGGCAAACTTTGATGCCCAGTGGATGTAATATGCCGTAATTTCTTTATTGTATAATCTAGGTTTTTTCTTATTCACGATGCTGCAGTTATTTTACTGTATATATATCCTGTCTTCGCAGTAAACCGGCCAAACCGTAAAATTATGGTACATAATCGGGCCGTCATGCAATCACGATGTAGGTTGGGCGTGAAACGTGCCGAACAGCTCACGGGCCGGTAGCAGCCCGAAATGAACCCCGGCCCACGATTGTGCGAATCAAATCATGGGCTTTTAACATGGCAAAATTGTCTCGGTCCTTGTTTGGCCCAATCAGATATCGGCTGCGAGCAGGCCGGATGCAAACCGGGCCGTAGTTAGGCCCAACTATATGACGGGCTTTTAACAGGCCAAAATTAATATAGGGCCAAAATGTTAAATGGGCCCTTAATAGGCCAAAACTAATATCAGGCCGAATTACTAAGTGGGCCTTTAGCAAGTGGGCCCAAAAGCATACTGTCCAGTTGACGGGCCGAATCTGATATGGGCCATAATTGAGCCCAAAGCCTCTTAAAGGGCCGAACCTGATCTGGGCCGTAATTTGGCCCAGAACATGGTAGGATTTTAACGGGCCAGATCTCATATGGGCCACTATTAGGCCCGGAGCGTGGCAGGCCATTAATGGACCGGATCAAATATGCGCCGGCATTTGGCCCAAAACATGGCAACCAGTTAATGGGCCGGCCTACTAGGGTCCTCAAAATCTTGTGGGCCTACAGCTGGGCCGGCCCATTAATGTCGGTGAAATCTCGTGGGCCTTTAGCTGGGCCGGCCCATTATGATCCGCAATAATCTTGTGGGCCTTTACCTGGGCCGGCCAATTATGGCACACAAAAATCTTGTGGGCCTTTACCTGGGCCGGCCCATTATGGCCCGCAAAATCTTGTGGGCCTTTAGCTCGGCCAGCCCATTATGGTCCGCAAAATCTCGTGGGCCTTTAGCTGGGCCGGCCCATTATGGTCCGCAAAATCTTGTGGGCCTTCAGTTGGGCTGGCCCATTTAAACTTGATGAGCCGGTCCACGTGTCAACATATCATAGGCGCGTCTCGCCCATTGGCTGAGTGACACCTGTGCCAACGCGGACCTGACACGTGTCTCCTCCAGCCAATGATGAATTTACACATGGAAAATCCCCATTGGTCGGGGCTGTTAACGGGTTATCGGATCCAAAACCCGACCCGATAGCTTAACGGTGTTCCGTTACGGCGGATGCCACGTGTCGGTCACCCTTGACGAAAGCACTTCTGTGACGCGCGATTTATCGTCATGGAAGTGGACACTTCCGTGATGATAATTTTGGTAATGTTATGGAACACTTCTATGACAGCACAGGTATGACTATCTTGATTCTGTCATAAATTTGTCATGGATGTACATGCATGACAAAAAACACGACCTACTGTGACAAACACGTATCATCCTGGAAGTGTATTCTTTTTGTAGTGAAGCTCGTAAGTTTACATGGAAAACGAGGTTGCACCGACGTGGTAGAGAGGAGTTCGGAGGACAAAACTATAGACGGAAGTCATCACCGGCACGCCGACAAACCCTACAAATAGTAACCTTGCACGCCAGAAAGACCTCACCCCCTGCTAGACAGCAGAAGCCTCCTCATAGGATCCAAAAAGGAGCCCCCCAGACGTCATTGCTCACCTTGAGCATTGACATCGACGAAGGGGGATCGATCCAAGTCGTTGCACTGGCACCACCACCTGCACCATCCCCCGTGTTCCATGTTGTTGATAAGAGGGACAACACCAAGAGCAAGATATCCCCCCCCGACAGCTGCTAGTAGAGGTAACCCCTTGCTACTGACCACACCTTTCGCTCACCATCTTCCTGCCGCCCTGCAACCTCCGCCACCAATGTCGTTGTCGACCCTCAAGCAACTGCACAAAAGCAGCCTGACGACCGAATGCCCCACGCCACGACGACCCATGTCTGCCGCCCTCGTCAGCGACCCGCACCGCCGCCACACACATGCACACGCACGAGAACCATGTCTTGCCACCTCGGGCCAGCAAGTGAGTTGCCCCGCTGCCGTCGTCCTCGGATCTAGGCGAACTTTCCCGGGCAGAGCCTATGGTGGCAGTGCGAGGAGGGAGGGGCTGGGTG
>NC_057799.1:513902592-513919335 GCF_018294505.1 Triticum aestivum
GATTGAATTTGCCTAGAAGCCTCACGGCTCCATACACATGGGTTCAAGTGAACCGAAGTGCACGGGGAAGAACAACAAAGAAGAAACACAACAAAAAAACCATACAGACAGCCGAACCCCGAAAGGACCACCAAAGATGAGCACACAGGGGGAAGGAGGCCTCTCGACAACACCAAGCGGTGTCGTTGCCAGCCCCCGAGAAGCTCAACCACCAACGAGCCACCAACGAGCTGATTCTGGATGCACCACGACCACTAACCACCATCATGAAACTCACGAGAACAACCAGCAAGGAGGGGGTCTTTAGCTTCCATCTCCATCTGACCAAGCAAGGAGAAGAACCTTGAACGTTGGTCGTCTGGTCGCCACCCAACAACACCCCACGGATACAAGTGTCATATGAGAGCCAGGTGCTCCAAAGAGGAGGATAACGACCCCGCTAACCCGGCTTCAAATGAAAAATCAGACCCATTCCAGTGCAAGGGCGAGCCTAGATCATGTCAACAGAGCACCACCACCCCACTCCACCACCTCCCACACCCCTGCAGCAAGCGACTATCATTTTCACCGACCAAGCATGATACGTCTCCGTCGTATCTACTTTTCCAAACTCTTTTGCCCTTATTTTGGACTCTAACTTGCATGATTTGAATGGAACTAACCCGGACTGACGCTGTTTTTAGCAGAATTGCCATGGTGTTATTTTTGTGCAGAAATAAAAATTCTCGGAATGACCTGAAAATTCACGGAGATCATTTTTTTAATTAATAAAAAATATTCACGAAAGAATCAACATAAGGGGGCCCACACCCTGGCCACAAGGGTGGGGGGCGGGCCCACCCCCTGGGGCGTGCCCTCTGACACTGTGGGCCCCATGGACCTCCACCGACCTCAACTCCAACTCCATATATTCACTTCCGGGGAGAAAAAATAGAGAGAAGGATTCATCGCGTTTTACGATACGGAGCCACCGCCAAGCCCTGTTCTTCCTGGGGAGGGCAGATCTGGAGTCCGTTTTGGGCTCCGAAGAGGGGAATCCATCACCATCGTCATCATCAACCATCCTCCATCACCAATTTCATGATGCTCACCGCCGTGCGTGAGTAATTCCATCGTAGGCTTGCTGGACCGTGATGGGTTGGATGAGATTTACCATGTAATCGAGTTAGTTTTGTTAGGGTTTGATCCCTAGTATCCACTATGTTCTAAGATTGATGTTGCTATGACTTTGCTATGCCTAATGCTTCTCACTAGGGCCCGAGTGCCATGATTTCAGATCTGGACCTATTATGTTTTCATGGATATATTTGTGTTCTTGATCCTATCTTGCAAGTTATAGTCACCTACTACATGTTATGATCCGGCAACCCCGGAGTGACAATAGTCGGGACCACTCCCGGTGATGACCGTAATTTGAGGAGTTCATGTATTCACTAACTGCTAATGCTTTGGTCCGGTACTCTATTAAAAGGAGGTCTTAATATCCCTTAATTTCCAATAGGACCCCGCTGCCACGGGAGGGTAGGACAAAAGATGTCATGCAAGTTCTTTTCCATAAGCATGTATGACTATATTCGGAATACATGCCTACATTATGTTGATGAATTGGAGCTAGTTCTGCGTCACCCTATGTTATAACCGTTGCATGATGAATGCCGTCCAACATAATTATCCATCATCGATCCATTGCCTACAAGCTTTTCACTTATTGATCTTTGCTAAGTTACTTTTCCGTTGCCACTGTTACGATTGCTACAAAACTGCTACTGTTACTTTTGCCACCGTTACCGTTACTTCCATACTACTTTGCTACTAAATATTTTGCTGCAGATATTAAGTCTTTCAGGTGTGGTTGAATTGAAAACTCAGTTGCTAACACTTGAGAATATTCTTTGGCTTCCCTTGTGTTAAATCAATAAATCTGGGTTGAATACTCTGTTGGGGAACGCAGTAATTTATAAAAATTTCCTACGATCACGCAAGATCTATGTGATGCACAGCAACAAGAAGGAGAGTGTAGTCCACGTACCCTCGTAGATCGTAAGTGGAAGCGTTATGACAATGCGGTTGATGTAGTCGTATGTTTTCACGATCTGACCGATCCTAGTTCCGAAAGTACGGCACCTCCGCGATCTGCACACGTTCAGCTCGGTGACGTCCCATGAACTCTCGATCCAGCTGAGTGTCAAGGGAGAGCTTCGTCAGCACGACGGCATGATGACAGTGATGATGAAGTTACCAGCATAGAGCTTCGCCTAAGCACTACGACAATATGACCGAGGTGGATTATGGTGGAGGGGGGCACCGCACACGGCTAAGACAATTGTCTGTTGTGTGTTCTAGGGTGCCCCCTTGCCCCCGTATATAAAGGAGCAAGGGGGGAGGCCGACCAGCCCTAGGGCGCGCCAAGGAGGGGAGGAATCCTCCTCCTAGTAGGAGTAGGATTCCTCCTTTCCTAGTCCTACTAGGAGGGGGGAGGAAGGAGTAGGAGAGGGGGAGGAAAAAGGGGGGCGCCGCCCCCCTCCTAGTCCAATTCGGACTCAAGGGGGAGGAGGCGCGTGGCCTGCCTTGGCCGCCCCACTCTCTCTCCACTAAGGCCCATCTAGGCCCACTAGTTCCTCCGGGGGGTTCCGGTAGCCCTCGAGCACTCCGGTTTTCTCCGAAATCACCCGGAACACTTCCGGTGTCCGAATATTGCCGTCCAATATATCAATCTTTATGTCTCGACCATTTCGAGACTCCTCGTGATGTCCGTGATCATATCAGGGACTCCGAACAACCTTCGGTACATCAAAACACATAAACTCATAATACCGATCATCACCGAACGTTAAGCGTGCAGACACTACGGGTTCGACAACTATGTAGACATGACCGAGACACATCTCCGGTCAATAACCAATAGCGGAACCTGGATGCTCATATTGGCTCCCACATATTCTACGAAGATCTTTATCGGTCAAACCGCATAACAACATACGTTGTTCCCTTTGTCATCGGTATGTTACTTGTCCGAGATTCGATCATCGGTATCTCAATACCTAGTTCAATCTCGTTACCGGCAAGTCTCTTTACTCATTTTGTAATGCATCATCCCGCAACTAACTCATTAGTCACATTGCTTGCAAGGCTTATAGTGATGTGCACTACCAAGAGGGCCCAGAGATACCTCTCCGACAATTGGAGTGACAAATCCTAATCTCGATCTATGCCAACGCAACAAACACCATCGGAGACATCTATAGAGCATCTTTATAATCACCCAGTTACATTTTGACGTTTGATAGCACACAAAGTGTTCCTCCGGTATTCGGGAGTTGCATAATCTCATAGTCACAGGAACATGTATAAGTCATGAAGAAAGCAATAGCAACATACTAAACGATCAAGTGCTAAGCTAACGGAATGGGTCAAGTCACTCACATCATTCTCTAATGATGTGATCCCGTTCATCAAATGAGAACTCATGTTTATGGCTAGGAAACTTAACCATCTTTGATTAGCGAGCTAGTCAAGTAGAGGCATACTAGTGACACTCTGTTTGTCTATGTATTCACACGTGTACTAAGTTTCCGGTTAATACAATTCTAGCATGAATAATAAACATTTATCATGATATAAGGAAATATAAATAACAACTTTATTATTGCCTCTAGGGCATATTTCCTTCAGTCCCCCACTTGCACTAGAGTCAATAATCTAGATTACATAGTAATGATTCTAACACCCATGGAGTCTTGGTGTTGATCATGTTTTGCTCGTGAGAGAGGCTTAGTCAACGGGTCTACAACATTCAGATCCGTATGTATCTTGCAAATCTCTATGTCTCCCTCCTTGACTTGATCGTGGATGGAATTGAAGCGTCTCTTGATGTGCTTGGTTCTCTTGTGAAATCTGGATTCCTTTTGCCAAGGCAATTGCACCAGTATTGTCACAAAAGATTTTCATTGGACCCGATGTACTAGGTATGACACCTAGATCGGATATGAACTCATTCATCCAGACTCCTTCATTTGCTGCTTCCGAAGCAGCTATGTACTCCACATCACACGTAGATCCCGCCATGACGCTTTGCTTAGAACTGCACCAACTGACAGCTCCACCGTTCAATATAAATACGTATCCGGTTTGTGACTTAGAGTCATCTGGATCAGTGTCAAAGCTTGCATCGACGTAACCATTGACGATGAGCTCTTTGTCACCTCCATAAACGAGAAACATATCCTTAGTCCTTTTCAGGTATTTCATGATGTTCTTGACCACTGTCCAGTGATCCACTCCTGGATTACTTTGGTACCTCCCTGCTAAACTAATAGCAAGGCACACATCAGGTCTGGTACACAGCATTGCATACATG
This sequence comes from Triticum aestivum, assembly GCF_018294505.1. Taxonomy (NCBI): domain Eukaryota; kingdom Viridiplantae; phylum Streptophyta; class Magnoliopsida; order Poales; family Poaceae; genus Triticum; species Triticum aestivum. The sequence continues at coordinate 513,906,950 of NC_057799.1, forward strand.
ATAGAGCCTATGGCTGAAGCATAGGGAACCGCTTTCATTTTCTCTCTATCTTCTGCAGTGGTCGGGCATTGAGTGTGACTCAACTTCACACCTTGTAACACAGGCAAGAACCCTTTCTTTGCTTGATCCATTTTGAACTTCTTCAAAACTTTATCAAGGTATGTGCTTTGTGAAAGTCCAATTAAGTGTCTTGATCTATCTCTATAGATCTTGATGCCCAATATATAAGCAGCTTCACCGAGGTCTTTCATTGAAAAACTCTTGTTCAAATATTGTTTTATGCTATCCGTAAATTCTATATCATTTCCAATCAACAATATGTCATCCACATATAATATTAGAAATGTTACAGAGCTCCCATTCACTTTCTTGTAAATACAGGCTTCTCCAAAAGTCTGTATAAAACCATATGCTTTGATCACACTATCAAAGCGTTTATTCCAACTCCGAGATGCTTGCACCAATCCATAAATGGATCGTTGGAGCTTGCACACTTTGTTAGCATCCTTTGGATCGAGAAAACCTTCGGGTTCCATCATATACAACTCTTCTTCCAGAAATCCATTCAGGAATGCAGTCTTTACATCCATTTGCCAAATTTCATAATCATAAAATGCAGCAATTGCTAACATGATTCGGACAGACTTAAGCATCGCTACGGGTGAGAAGGTCTCATCGTAGTCAACTCCTTGAACTTGTCGAAAACCTTTTGCAACAAATCGAGCTTTGTAGACAGTAACATTACCGTTAGCGCCAGTCTTCTTATTGAAGATCCATTTATTCTCTATGGCTTGCCGATCATCGGGCAAGTCAACCAAAGTCCACACTTTGTTCTCATACATGGATCCCATCTCAGATTTCATGGCCTCAAGCCATTTGCGGAATCTGGGCTCATCATCGCTTCCTCATAGTTCGTAGGTTCGTCATGGTCAAGTAACATGACCTCCAGAACAGGATTACCGTACCACTCTGGTGCGGATCTTACTCTGGTTAACCTACGTGGTTCAGTTGTAACTTGATCTGAAGTTATATGATCATCATCATTAGCTTCCTCACTAATTGGTGTAGGAGTCACAGGAACTGATTTCTCTGATGAAATACTTTCCAATAAGGGAGCAGGTACAGTTACCTCATCAAGTTCTACTTTCCTCCCATTCACTTCTTTCGAGAGAAACTCCTTCTCTAGAAAGGATCCATTCTTAGCAACGAATGTCTTGCCTTCAGATCTGTGATAGAATGTGTACCCAACAGTCTCCTTTGAGTATCCTATGAAGACACATTTCTCCGATTTGGGTTCGAGCTTATCAAGTTGAAGCTTTTTCACATAAGCATCGCAGCCCCAAACTTTAAGAAACGACAACTTGGGTTTCTTGCCAAACCACAGTTCATAAGGTGTCGTCTCAACGGATTTAGATGGTGCCCTATTTAACGTGAATGCAGCCGTCTCTAAATCATAACCCCAAAACGATAGCGGTAAATTAGTAAGAGACATCATAGATTGCACCATATCTAATAAAGTGTAGTTACGATGTTCGGACACACCAGTACGTTGTGGTGTTCCGGGTGGCGTGAGTTGCGAAACTATTCCGCATTGTTTCAAATGAAGACCAAACTCGTAATTCCAATATTCTCCTGCATGATCATATCGTAGAAACTTTATTTTCTTGTTACAATGATTTTCCACTTCACTCAGAAATTATTTGAACTTTTCAAATGTTTCGGACTTATGTTTCATCAAGTAGATATCCATCCATATCTGCTCAAATCATCTGTGAAGGTGAGAAAATAATGATACCTGCCGCGAGCCTCAATATTCATTGGACCACATACATCAGTATGTTTGATTTCCAACAAATCTGTTGCTCGCTCCATTGTTCTGGAGAACGGAGTTTTAGTCATCTTGCCCATGAGGCATGGTCCGCAACTACCAAGTGATTCGTAATCAAGTGATTCCAAAAGTCCATCAGAATGGAGTTTCTTCATGCGCTTTACACCAATATGACCCAAACGACAGTGCCACAAATAAGTTGCACTATCATTTGAAGGAAATATGCCCTAGAGGCAATAATAAAGTTATTATTTATTTCCTCATATCATGATAAATTTTTATTATTCATGCTATAATTGTATTAACCTGGAAAGATAATACATGTGTGAATACATAGACAAACATAGTGTCACTAGCATGCCTCTACTTGAGTAGCTCGTTAATCAAAGATGGTTGAGTTTCCTAAACCATAGACATGAGTTGTCATTTGATTAACGGGATCACATCATTAGGATAATGATGTGATTGACTTGACCCATTCTGTTAGCTTAGCACATGATCGTTTAGTTTACTGCTATTGCTTTCTTCATGACTTATACATGTTCCTATAACTATGAGATTATGCAACTCCCGATTACCGGAGGAACACTTTTTGTGCTACCAAACGTCACAACGTAACTGGGTGATTATAAAGGTGCTCTACAGGTGTCTCCGATGGTACTTGTTGAGTTGGCATAGATCAAGATTAGGATTTGTCACTCCGATTGTCGCAGAGGTATCTCTGGGCCCTCTCGGTAATGCACATCACAATAAGCCTTGCAAGCAATGTGACTAATGAGTTAGTTGCGGGATGATGCATTACGTAACGAGTAAAGAGACTTGCCGATAATGAGATTGAGCTAGGTATTGAGATACCAACAATCGAATCTAGGGCAAGTAACATACCGATGACAAAGGGAACAACGTATGTTGTTATGCGGTTTGACCGATAAAGATCTTCGTAGAATTTGTGGGAGCCAATATGAGCATCCAGGTTCCGCTATTGCTTATTGGTCGGAGATGTGTCTCGGTCATGTCTACATAGTTCTCAAACCCGTAGGGTCCGCACGCTTAAAGTTTGGTGACAATCGGTATTATGAGATTTTGTGTTTTGATGTACCGAAGGTAGTTCGGAGTCCCGGATATGATCACGGACATGACGAGGAGTCTCGAAATTCTCGAGACGTAAAGATCGATATATTGGACAACTATATTCGGACACCGGAAATGTTTCGGGTGGTTTCGGAGAAAACCGGAGTGCCGGAGGGTTACCGGAACTCCCCCGGGAGAAATAGTGGGCCTTATGGGCCTTAGTGGAGGGAGAGAAGGCTGGCCTAGGGCAGGCCGTGCGCCCCTCCCCCTCTGGTCCGAATTGGACTAGGAGAGGGGGGGCGGCGCCCCCCTTTCCTTCTCCCTCTCCCCCTTCCTTTCCCCCTCCTAGTAGGAGTAGGAAAGAGGGGAGTCCTACTCCTACTAGGAGGAGGACTCCTCCTCCTGGCGCGCCCTACAGGGGCCGACCGGCCTCCCCCCTTGTTCCTCTATATACGGGGGCAGGGGGCACCTCTACACACACAAGTTGATCTGTTGATCTCTCCCAGCCGTGTGCGGTGCCCCCCCACCATAATCCACCTTGATCATATCGTAGCGGTGCTTAGGCGAAGACCTGCGTCGGTAGCATCATCATCACCGTCATCACGCCGTCGTGCTGACGAACCTCTCCAGCGAAGCTTTGCTAGATCGGAGCTTGCAGGACGTCATCGAGCTGAACGTGTGCTGAACTCGGAGGTGCCGTGCGTTCGGTACTTGGATCGGTCGGATCGTGAAGACGTACGACTACATCAACCGCGTTGTGCTAACGCTTCCGCTTTCGGTCTATGAGGGTACGTGGACACACTCTCCCCTCTCGTTGCTATGCATCATCATGATCATGTGTGTGTGTAGGAAACTTTTGAAATTACTACATTCCCCAACATCATTATCAACTCTGCATATTTTGGCTTCAATATTATGAATATGTGTGTCACTACTATCGAGATTCAACAAAAATAGACCACTCTTCATGGGTACATGACCATAAAGGATATTACTCATATAAATAGAACAACCATTATTCTTAGATTTAAATGAATAACCGTCTCGCATCAAACAAGATCCATATATAATGTTCATGCTGAACGCTGGCACCAAATAACAATTATTCAGGTCTAAAACTAATCTCGAAGGTAGATGTAGAGGTAGCGTGCCTACGGCGATCACATCGACTTTGGAACCATTTCCCACGCGCATCATCACCTTGTCCTTAGCCAATCTTCGCTTAATCTGTAGTCTCTGTTTCGAGTCCTAAATATTAGCAACAGAACCAGTATCAAATACCCAGGCACTACTGTGAGCATTAGTAAGGTGCACATCAATAACATGTATAGCACATATACCTTTGTTCACCATGCCATCCTTGTTATCCGCCAAATACTTGGGGCAGTTCCGCTTCAAGTGACCAGTCCCTTTGCAGTAGAAGCACTCAGTCTCAGGCTTAGGTCCAGACTTGGGCTTCTTCACTTGAGCAGCAACTTGCTTGCCGTTCTTCTTGAAGTTCCCCTTCTTCCCTTTACCCTTTTTCTTGAAACTAGTGGTCTTGATGACCATCAACACTTGATGCTCCTTCTTGATTTCTACTTCCGCAGCCTTTAGCATTGCGAAGAGCTCGGGAATTGTCTTGTTCATCCCTTGCATATTATAGTTCATCACGAAGCTCTTGTAGCTTGGTGGCAGTGATTGAAGAATTATGTCAAAGACACTATCATCAGGAAGATTAACTCCCAGCTGAATCAAGTGATTGTTATACCCAGACATTTTGAGTATATGCTCACTGACAGAACTATTCTCCTCCATCTTGCAGCTGTAGAACTTATTGGGGAATTCATATCTCTCAATCCGGGCATTTTCTTGAAATATTAACTTCAACTCCTGGAACATCTCATATGCTCCATGACGTTCAAAACGTCGTTGAAGTCCTGGTTCTAAGCCGTAAAGCATGGCACACTGAACTATCGAGTAGTCATCAGCTTTGCTTTGCCAGACGTTCACAACGTCCGGTGTTGCTCCTGCAGCGGGTCTTGCACCTAGCAGTGCTTCCAGGATGTAATTCTTCTGTGCAACAATGAGGATAATCCTCAAGTTACAGACCCAGTCCGTGTAGTTGCTACCATCATCTTTCAACTTAGCTTTCTCTAGGAACGCATTAAAATTCAACGGAACAACAACACGAGCCATCTATCTACAACAACATAGACATGCAAAATACTATCAGGTAATAAGTTCACGATAAATTAAAGTTCAATTAATCATATTACTTAAGAACTCCCACTTAGATAGACATCCCTCTAATCATCTAAGTGATCACGTGATCCAAATCAACTAAACCATGTCCGATCATCACGTGAGATGGAGTAGTTTTCAATGGTGAACATCACTATGTTGATCATATCTACTATATGATTCACGCTCGACCTTTCGGTCTCAGTGTTCCGAGGCCATATCTGCATATGCTAGGCTCGTCAAGTTTAACCCGAGTATTCTGCGTGTGCAAAACTGGCTTGCACCCGTTGTATGTGAACGTAGAGCTTATCACACCCGATCATCACGTGGTGTCTCGGCACGACGAACTTTCGCAATGGTGCATACTCAGGGAGAACACTTGTACCATGAAATTTAGTGAGAGATCATCTTATAATGCTACCGTCAATCAAAGCAAAATAAGATGCATAAAGGATAAACATCACATGCAATCAATATAAGTGATATGATATGGCCATCATCATCTTGTGCCTTTGATCTCCATCTCCAAAGCATCGTCATGATCACCATCGTCACCGGCGTGACACCTTGATCTCCATCGTAGCATCGTTGTCGTCTCGCCAACTATTGTTTCTACAACTATCGCTACCGCTTAGTGATAAAGTAAAAACAATTACAGGGCGATTGCATTGCATACAATAAAGCGACAACCATATGGCTCCTGCCAGTTGCCGATAACTCCGTTACAAAACATGATCATCTCATACAATAAAATTTAGCATCATGTCTTGACCATATCACATCCCAACATGCCCTGCAAAAACAAGTTAGACGTCCTCTACTTTGTTGTTGCAAGTTTTACATGGCTGCTACGGGCTGAGCAAGAACCGTTCTTACCTACGCATCAAAACCACAACGATTTTTTGTCAAGTGTGTTGTTTTAACCTTCAACAAGGACCGGGCGTAGCCATACTCGATTCAACTAAAGTTGGAGAAACTGTCACCCGCCAGCCACCTGTGTGCGAAGCACGTCGGTAGAACCAGTCTCACGTAAGCGTACGCGTAATGTCGGTCCGGGCCGCTTCATCCAACAATACCGCCGAATCAAAGTATGACATGCTGGTAAGCAGTATGACTATTATCGCCCACAACTCATTTGCTTTCTACTCGTGCATATAACATCTACGCATAAACCTGGCTCGGATGCCACTGTTGGGGAACGCAGTAATTTCAAAAAAATTCCTACGATCACGCAAGATCTATGTGATGCATAGCAACAAGTGGGAGAGTGTAGTCCATGTACCCTCGTAGACTGTAAGTGGAAGCATAATGACAACGCGGTTGATGTAGTCGTATGTTTTCACGATCCGACCAATCCTAGTACTGAAAGTACGGCACCTCCGTGATCTGCACACGTTCAGCTCGGTGACGTCCCACGAACTCTCGATCCAGCTGAGTGTCGAGGGAGAGCTTCGTCAGCACGACGGCGTGATGACGGTGATGATGAAGTTACCAGCGTAGGGCTTTGCCTAAGCACTATGACAATATGACCGAGGTGGATTATGGTTGAGGGGGGCACCACACACGGCTAAGACAGTTGTCTGTTGTGTGTTCTAGGGTGCCCCCTTGCCCCCGTATATAAAGGAGCAAGGGGGAGGCCGGCCGGCCCTAGGGCACACCAAGGAGGGGAGGAATCCTCCTAGTAGGAGTAGGATTCCTCCTTTCCTAGTCCTACTAGGAGGGGGAAGGAAGGAGTAGGAGAGGGGAAGGAAAAAGGGGGGCGCTGTCGGTGTCAAAACCGGCGGATCTCGGGTAGGGGGTCCCGAACTGTGCGTCTAAGGCGGATGGTAATAGGAGGTGGGGGACACGATGTTTACCCAGGTTCGGGCCCTCTCGATGGTGGTAATACCCTACTTCCTGCTTGATTGATCTTGATGATATGTGTATTACAAGAGTTGATCTACCACGATATCGTAGAGGCTAAACCCTAGAAGCTAGCCTATGGTATGATTGTTGTCCTACGGACTAAACCCTCCGGTTTATATAGACACCGGAGGGGGCTAGGGTTACACAGAGTCGGTTACAAGGGAGGAGATCTACATATCCGTATTGCCAAGCTTGCCTTCCACGCCAAGGAGAGTCCCATCCGGACACGGGACGAAGTCTTCAATCTTGTATCTTCATAGTCCAACAGTTCGGCCAAAGGATATAGTCCGGCTATCCGAGGACCCCCTAATCCAGGACTCCCTCAGTAGCCCCTGAACCAGGCTTCAATGACGATGAGTCCGGCGCGCAGATTGTCTTCGGCATTGCAAGGCGGGTTCCTCCTCCGAATACTCCATAGAAGATTTTCAACACAAGGATAGTGTCCGGCTCTGCAAAACAAATTCCACATACCACCGTAGAGAGAATAATATTCCCACAAATCTAATCTGCTGACGCATTTTGCAGCATGACATCACACCACGACCCGGCCATTATTCGAACCGTTTTTCACAACCAGCCACTGCACATATCGTGAGGTGGTTTCCTTGGCACGTCTTGTCGAAGCAGAGATCGTGTCCCCTTATCACGGGATTCTCATCAATACGGGTGTGGGTAACCCAACCGCGCCATGAATTACGGCGCTTGGGGAATAAGCGATTTTACTAGGTGAGTGGGGAGGCGCATCGCCTCTTCCGCCCTTATAAAGGGACAAGGATTCACTCTTTTCACCCACGCCTTCTTCCTCCTTGCTCATCCATTTTTCACACTCGAGCTCCAGCGCCCAAGTTCGCGTTTTTCTCCTCAAACCACTCCAAGCATGTCCGGAGCGGGAGGCAAGTGGATGGTCTCCAAATTCGGCCCCCAGCCGAACGCTGCGCCAGAACCTCCAGTGGTTCCGAACTCTGTCAGGCGACCCCCCATTAAGAGGGGCAAGCCGCCTGTGTCGGTGACCTCTGTCCATCCAGAGGCATCGGACAACTTGCTGGAAGCGCTTCGCGGCGCTTCCATTGATGAAGAACACCACACTATTATGAGTGCGGTGGTCAAGAAGGTTCAGTCCGCCAAGAGCGGACTGACTGAAGCCTATGCCAGCCTCCTAACAGGCTTTGAGGTAAGTAACCAGATTATAAGAGAATGTGACCGCATAGACACTAGCCCCTGATGCTCTGTTTGGCGTTTGCGAAGAAAGGCCGAATAGAGGATCAAATAATAACCGCAGGAGTCTAATCGAAATATGTCTATGTGCATATGCAGGCTTCACTGCTAGCCGCTGCCGCACGTACTGCGGAGGTCGCCGCACTGAAGCGGGACCTTGAGTGGTCCAAGGAAGAGCTCGGCCTTGCCAAAAGGCAGCTCGAAGAGAACAAAGGTAAGTTATACCCCGTCTGTATGTTGATAAAAAAACAAGGGTGGTTGCTTAGATCATAGGATCGTCATGAATTTTTCCAGGGGCCACGACCGAAGTGACGACCCTGAAGTAGGTGCTGTCCGAGGCCGAGGACAAGGCGGCCAAGGAGCGCATTGAGCGGGAAAAACAAGAGGCTCGGGTGGGCGAGGTGCAGCAAGAGCTACAGGCTCTCGTCAAGAAACACGAGTCCTTGGAGCTTGACTCTAAGACGCGAGAGTCCGAGCTTGCGAAGGCCCTCGAAAGTGCACAACATACCAAGGCCGAAGCCCAAAAGGCCCTTCAGGAAATTGAGGCGGTTAAGAAGATAGCGACGGGTAAGGCATTCAGTATGCAAAGCTAGCATGTGAGAGAAAATTTCCTTTTACTTACCCGAGTTCGGAGCTCTCCAGGAGCGTTCGCAAATCTACCCCGCAGTGTATCAGATGCCTCAGAATTCTACCGGGCCGAGGAGGGGAGCTCGACGGAGAAGCTAGTCTCAGTATACTGGGACTGAACACCCTATGCCCTTGAGCGACCAGCTTGTAACGCCCACGATGCGGCTATATCTCCCACGTGTCGAGGCACGACTTAGAGGCATAACCGCATAGTGGTTTTGTTGCAAGAAGGGTCATCTTCACACAATCCCATGTAATGAACAAGAATGGGATAAAGAGTTGGCTTACAATCGCCACTTCACACAATACATAAAATATCATCATACATCATCCAAAATACAATCATATAGACCGACTACGGTCAAAAACCAGATGAAAAATAAGACAACCCCAAATGCTAGATCCCCGATCGTCCCAACTGGGCTCCACTACTGATCATCGGGAAAAGACACATAGTAACGACCACGTTCCCCGTCGAACTCCCACTTGAGATCGACGCCGTCATCTGCACTGGCACCGTCGGCACCTGCAACTGTTTTGGTAGAATCTGTGAGTCACGGGGACTCAGCAATCTCACACCCGCGAGATCAAGACTATTTAAGCTTGTAGGACAAGGAGGTGCAAAGAGGTGGAGCTGCAGCGGCAAAAGCATGTATGGTGGCTAACTACGCAAATGAGAGCGAGAAGAGAAGCAATGGAACGGACGTCATCTAGCAATGACCAAGAAGAGGTCCTGAACACCTACTTACGTCATGCATAACTCAGACCGTGTTCACTTCTCGGACTCCGCCGAGAAGAGACCCTCACGGCTACACACGCACTTGGTGTATTTTAATTGGGTCAAGTGACAAGTTATCTACAACCGGACATTAACAAATTCCCATCTGCCTCATAACCGCGGGCACGGCTTTCGAAAGATATTACCCTGCAGGGGTGTCCCAACTTAGCCCATCATAAGCTCTCACGGTCAACGAAGGATAAACCTTCTCCCGGAAAGACCCGATCAGTCTCGGAATCCCGGTTTACAAGACATCTCAACAATGGTAAAACAAGACCAGCAAAGCCACCCGAATGTGCCGACAAATCCCGATAGGAGCTGCACATATCTCGTTCTCAGGGCACACCGGATGAGACATCCTACGAGTAAAACCAGACCTCGAGTTTCCAGGAGGGGGCCCCGCAGTCTGCTCAGTTCGGACCAACACTCGAAGGAGCACTGGCCCGGGGGGGTTAAAATAAGATGACCCTCGGGCTCGCGAAAACCCGGGGAAAAAGGTTTAGGTAGCAAATGGTAAAACCAAGGTTGGGCCTTGCTGGAGGAGTTTTATTCAAGGCGAACTGTCAAGGGGGTCCCATAAAACACCCGACCGCGTAAGGAACGCAAACTCAAGGAACATAATCCCGGTATAACAGTAACTAGGGCGGCAAGAGTGGAACAAATCACCAGGCATAAGGCCGAGCCTTCCACCCTTAACCAAATATATATAGATGCATTAATTAAATAAGAGATATTGCGATATCCCAACATATCCATGTTCCAACATGGAACAAACTTCAACTTCACCTGCAACTAGCAACGCTATAAGAGGGGCTGAGCAAAAGCGGTAACATAGCCAAACAACGGTTTGCTAGGAAAGGATGGTTAGGGGCTGACATGGCTGAAATAGGAGACATGATATAGCAAGAGATAGGTAGCGAGCATGGCAATAGAGCGAACAACTAGCATAGCAAAGATAGAAGTGATTTCGAGGGGTGGTCATCTTGCCTGCAAGATTCTCAGAGTTGTCGAAAGCTTGATCCTCGTAAGCGTACTCGACAGGTTCCTCGTTTACGAACTCGTCTCCCGGCTCTACCCAAGACAAGAACACAAACAAATGGAACCACAATCAACAACGAGAAATGCGCAAGCAACATGATGCAAGACATGTATGATATGCAAGTTATGATATGCGATGCATATGCGTGCTCCGGAAGGAAAATGACGAACATGCAGTAACTTGGCAAACCAAGCATGCCACTGGAAAGATGAGATGATTTCGGTCGAAATCGATATAAAGATCACCGGAATCGGATGCACGGTTTGCAAATGGCAAGCAAAACAAGAATGACACTAATCTGCGATAAACAGCAAGATAGCACTTAAAATGCAACAAGTAGCAATGCTACAGCACCCCCAACATAGCAACAAAGCACATGGCAGTAATCTACAGGAGATGCTTGACAAAAGATGAACACTGAGCTACGGCTATTTCACAACATATCAAGCTCAAACAAGCATGGCAAAAGTGCAAAAGATTACAGGTTCACAGACTTGGTGAAAAACTGGACATGGCAGAAATCAGCATCAGGTAGCAATGTTCAGAGCACGAAATCAACATGCTACAGGAACTTAACATAGCAAAACAAGGCATGGTAGTCTTCTACTATATGCACATGACAAAAGTCCCTTAGTGACCATAAGTCAAAAAGGACCAGAAGATATGATGGCAAGCATGTAAACATAGCAAGTTTCGTTATCAGGTTTCAGACTTAGCAGAAAACAGAGCATGGCAGAAATGTTAATATGTAGGCCTCTTTGTGAGCTTGATGCACTCACTACAGAGCAATGCATGAAAAACCAAGCATACCTACATCAAGATGGCATGTTTATGAAGCTATCCATGGCAAGAACAATTGCATAGCATGTATGGATCAACTACAATAAGCTTGGCAAAAATGCATGTCATGTTAAGAATCTGCCAGAAATATTTTATAGCAAAAGTAGAGCAAGATTGAGTCATGCTATGGTACTCTAAAATTGCAAAAAATTGCAGGAATGGATCAATTACAACTATATCTACAAAACATCCTTACTGAACATCTCCAAAATATGCATGGATCTCTCTGTAGCATCAAGTTTACATGCAACAAAATTACAGCAGACAAAGACTTAGAGAAATCACTAAGTCCCTGAAATCAGAATTATTATGGGACCTACTTTGCATGCTTGTGCTAGTCACCACAGAGATCACAAAAATACATGGACTACACCACTGGAAATATGGCATGGCATACTTCAAAACACATGTAGAGCTCATGCTCAAAAGATGCACAGAATAAATGATACAAAAATGACAAATCTCCAAGTTCTGATAAGAACCAGAGATTAACAGCAACTAGCCCTCTTCCAACGAAGATTTGGGCATCAAGATGACCTCTAATGAAAATCGTGCAATTGAAAAAAATTAAGAGCATCAAGAGACGAACAATTTGACATATTATACGCGCGAATCGGAGCTACATGCACAAAGTTATCGCATCGGGAACAGGGGCACATGCTGATGGAATCTCCAGACTTGGAGAAATAGAGGGGGAGCGCGAAGTCAACGGGAGCTACAGTACCTATCGATCAGATCTGGCTGCCGAGCTCGAGCTCGCTCGGGCGCTCGCCGGCCGGAGAGGCAGGGGCGCCGCCGGCGCGGGGGAAGGAGAGGAGGAGGCGCGGCGGGGGAGGCGCCGGCCGGAGGCGGCGGTCGCC
>NC_057799.1:513919838-514038816 GCF_018294505.1 Triticum aestivum
GCCCGCTGCGGGCTTCGCGGGCCGGCGGCGGGGCGGTTGGACGTCGTCCGGCGCGGACGGACGCGTCCGGCGGCGCGGTGGGAAAAACGCTAGGGTTCGTCTGCGAATCCGTTTTTCGGGATGCCCACTTATAAATAGGTAGAGGGAGCTAGGAGACTCCAAATGAGGTGCGGTTTTCGCCCACAGGATCGTGATCGAACGACCTAGAGCATGGAAGAGAGTTTGGTGGGCTTTGGGCTGGTTTTGGAGGGGGTTTTTGCTGGACACTCAAATGGACTTTGCGGATGCCCGGTTAACCGTTGGAGTACCAAACGACCTCCGAATGGAACGAAACTTGACCGGTAGTCTCCGGGTGGTATAATAAGACCACTTGACAAGCCTCGGTCCATTCCGAGAAAGTTTGACACACGCACACGAAAGAAAACAAGAAGGGTGCACTGGAGGAGATAGGAGCGCCGGATTGGAAAACGGACAACGGGAAAAATGCTCGGATGCATGAGACGAACACGTATGCGAATGCAATGCACATGATGACATGATATGAAAATGCATGACATGACAAAATACAGAACGAAAGACAAAAACCCAACAACGGAGGGAAAAACGTATCACATAGCCGGAAATGGCAAGAGTCAGAGTTACAAATATGGCAAGTTACATGCGGGGTGTTACACAGCTGAAGCAACTGGTCGAGCTCCACAAGGCGGCCGAACAGGCCATGAAGGGTCTTATAGTCCGGATGTGGCCTGGCGATCCCCTGCCTGATAGCTACTTCGGCCTGGTGAGGCGGCTTGTGAATGCCTACCCGCGGCTTGACGTCATAAAGCGGTATGTCTGCATCGAGGGCGCGCGCAGGGCTTTTGCCCGAGCAAAGGTGCACTGGGCGAAGCTGGACGCCGAGAAGCTGGTGAAGGAGGGGCCGCCAGAAGGCAAGGAGCATCGCCACCCCGAGATGTATTATAACAGTGTCCTGAAGGGTTCTCGCCTTGTGGCGGAGGAATGTACTAAGGATGTAATATTCGAATGAATGTACTCATGCGATCCTGTAATATGAAACGAGTTCATTTGTGCTATGCAACGCTTGTGAATTTAAAATATTACCTTCTGTGCGTCCGTTTATAAAATCTGATAGTTGGCCAGTCGTCGGCTTCTGCCCCCATGTAACTAGTACTGAGGTGTTCGGGATAAACCTGAGCACTCTTTATCCCAATTTTGGGTCCTTCGAGGGAGGTGTTCAGCACAACGAACCAGGCAATCGGACTATAAGGCTTTATCACTCTCACTTAGCCATAGAAGTCTACAATTTTAAATTTTGGCGAAGCCCCTAGTATTCGGAAGGCCGAATTTGGGGTGCTATATACGCCTAAGTCGGGCAAGGCCGACTCCTCGCCCGAAGCGGAAAAAGTCTTTAAGGACTTGAGACCTCTCGAACAGCGACCAGCTCTCGCCTTATCATGACAGTCAGTTTTCGGCTTTCTCTACTGAGGTGCTCATCCGGAAGAACCGGGACACAATCGCAGTAGTTTGCCCAGCGCTACCTTAGCCGATATCGCGGAACGTAAGGTACCAAAACATGGGAGCCGGGCAAACCCAACTATTGACCCAAGACATGATTCGGAGCTGATGCATATAATGCTATAAGTTCGGGGTGCCGCACTATCGAAAGTGTTCGGACTTCTCACGCCGTATTATGGAGTATACTGAAGCCCCTGGCGTACTAGTCGTACCAGAATGTACGGGTGCAAGTTGTCGTAAATAAACAGACAAGAAAAAAGAAGGGTAATGCAATTATAGACTAATGCTACACATTGTTATTTAAATAATACGTCGAAGTGTACTGATACAAGTAGTGCAATAAGCAAAAAATAGGACTATTTGACATGTCCTATCCAAGGGTAAGCTGCGTATGGGTATAAAAAATGGGTACTTCGATTGTTATAAGAGACCACCTGGGGATTCCCTTGTACGTCTTAGCTTCTTGCCTCCTTGGTTGTTCCTTCCCGTAATGTGTACAGCAATCAGACTGCCGGAAAGGGCTTCCAGAGAGTAAGGTCCTGAAAGAGAGGAAATGATAAAGGTATACAGTCCCTGGGGCGGTTGAGCCGCATTGTGGGACGTGCCCTAGTCGTGCCCCCGCCTATGCCATATTTTTAGTGCGTAATTTTGTACGCGCGACACAGATTTCGTCGCTTGACTGGGACTAGGACGGGGGCCGAATTGCTAGGCAAGCTCTGAACGTGCCAGGCGATCCTGTTGCAGGTTACTCCGGACTCGCTTGAAGGTGTCCGGGGGCTTTATCGCTGAATTGGCGGTTTGCCCTAAAAGGCTGCTTTGTGCCTCAGCTGCGAGGGCTGCAGTGTGCTCCTCCGTGCGGAGCGAGCGTTCTGTGTTTCCATTGACTGTTATAACCCCACGAGGTCCTGGCATTTTGAGCTTGAGGTATGCATAATGCGGTACCACATTGAATCTGGCAAATGCGGTTCGCCCGAGCAGTGTGTGATAGCCACTGCGGAACGGGACGATATCGAAGATTAACTCCTCGCTTCGGAAGTTGTCCGGAGATCCGAAGACCACTTCCAGTGTGATTGAGCCCGTGCAATGGGCCTCTACACCTAGGATGACACCTTTAAAGGTGGTTTTAGTGGGCTTGATCCTCGAGGGGTCTATGCCCATTTTGCGCACTGTATCCTGATAGAGCAGGTTCAGGCTGCTGCCGCCGTCCATAAGGACTCGGGTGAGGTGAAATCCGTCGATGATGGGGTCAAGGACCAGTGCGGCAGATCCACCATGACGGATACTAGTGGGGTGGTCCCTGCGATCGAAGGTGATCGGACAAGAGGACCATGTGTTGAACTTTGGGGCGACTGGCTCCATCGCATAGACGTCCCTTAGTGTGCGTTTCCGTTCCCTCTTGGGAATGTGGGTTGCGTATATCATGTTCACCGTTTTCACTTGTGGAGGGAACCTCTTCTGTCCTCCTGTGTTCGGCGGCCGGGGCTCCTCCTCGTCATCGCTATGCAGCCCCTTGTCCCGGTTTTCAGCATTCAACTTGTCGGCCTGCTTGAACACCCAGCATTCTCTGTTGGTGTGATTGGCTGGCTTATCGGGGGTGCCGTGAATTTGACACGAGCGATCAAGTATGTGGTCCAAACTGGACGGGCCCGGATTGCTTCTTTTGAACGGCTTCTTCCGCTGACCGGATTTAGAGCCGCTGAATCCGGCATTGACTGCCGTGTCCTCGGCATAGTCGCCGTTGTTGCAGCGCTTGTGTCTGTTACGACGCGGTCTGCCGTTAGTATCCTTTGTATCTGAAGTGCCATGACTTCTTGATGTGTTGTTGCTGCGAGCCAGCCAGCTGTCTTCGCCTGCGCAAAAGCGGGTCATGAGCGTCGTGAGGGCTGCCATAGACTCGGCTTCTCCTAGCCGAGGTGCCGGGCGAGCCACTCGTCATGGATGTTATGCTTAAATGCCGCTAAAGGCCTCTGCATCCGGACAGTCGACAATTTGGTTTTTCTTAGTTAGGAACCGGGTCCAGAATTGCCTGGCCGATTCCCCTGGCTGCTGAGTTATATGGTTCAAGTCATCAGCATCCGGTGGTCGCACATAAGTGCCCTGGAAGTTGTCATGGAATGCATCTTCCAAATCCTCCCAATTGCGAACGGAGTCTGCTGGCAAGCTATTCAGCCAATGCCGAGCTGGTCCTTTGAGTTTTAGTGGGAGGTACTTGATGGCATGTAGATCATCACCGCGAGCCATGTGGATGTGGAGGAGGAAAGCCTCGATCCATACCGTGGGGTCTGTTGTACCATCATATGATTCAATATTTACGGGTTTAAAACCCTCTGGGAATTCTTGATCCATTACTTCATCAGTGAAGCATAGGGGGTGTGCGGCGCCTCTGTGTCGGGCTATATCACGACGCAGTTCATATGAGTCTTGTCTGCTGTATTCGGTTCGGCCGGATTTGCTTTTAGTGTATCCGGCGTGACGGTCATCGTCCCGCGTTGGTGCGCGCCCCCATGATCCGTAGATCAATCTTGCATGTTTTGCCTTGTTTTCCAATACGTCTCGCAGGCCCCGCGTGTTGCCCCGGGCCTTGGTATTTTTGTTTGATTGGCGGCGGGGTGCGGGCTGGACTTTGGGCTGAAATGCCTCTCTGTCTCGGCCACGAGGTGGCCGATCAGCCGCATCATACGCTGGTGATGTAGGTTTCAATGCTTCCTCCTCGAGGTGAGGTAGCAACCTGCGCTTTGGATAACTCTTGGTTGGGCGCTCGAGTTCGTATTCCTCGGCTGCCAGGACTTCGGTCCATCTATCTGCTTGCAGATCTTGATCAGCTCGAAGCTGTTGTTGCTTTTTCTTCAGGCTATTTGCTGTGGCTATAAGCCGGCGCTTGAAGCGTTCCTGCTCGACGGGATCCTCAGGCACGACAAATTCTTCGTCGCCGAGGCTCACTTCATCTTCGGAGAGAGGCATGTAATTGTCATCCTCTGATTCTCTGTTTGTTGCCTGTTCCGGAGGGCTAGCTTGTTCATCCTCCCGCTCGAGGTCTAGCTGGAGGGGATTATCGTCGTCTTCGGCACTATCCGGAGCGTTATTGTCTCTTGTGCCAGTATCGCTGCTTTTGCTATGGCGAGACTTAGAGCGGCGCCGCTGACGTCGGTGCTTGGATTGCTTCTTGGAGGGATTATCCTCCGTTGTCTTGTCACCATCCCCTTCTTTGGGGGTGTCCACCATGTATATGTCATATGATGAGGTGGCCGTCCAACGCCCGATGGGTGGTGGTTCTTGTTCGTCTCCTGCATCGTCGTCCATACCGTCGATGTCTTCGGAGCCGAAGTCGAGCATGTCGGTTAAATCGTCGACAGTGGCTACTAAGTGGGTGGTGGGTGGGGCGCGAATTTCTTCGTCGTCCGCATCCCATTCTAGCAGGTCATAGTTCGACCAAGGGTCTCCCGACAGGGAGAGAGACTTCAACGAGTTTAGTACGTTGCCAAAAGGCGAGTGCTGAAAGATATCCGCGGAGGTAAACTCCATGATCGGTGCCCAATCGGATTTGATGGGTACGGACACAAGCGGCTCGGAGTCCGTGGCCGGGGATGAATCCGACGGTTCGGCAACACGGGTCTCGTTGGAGGTGAGGTCAGTATTCGGCGCTATCGCCACTGAGTGTGCGGCCTCCGTGGCAGGGTCCATCCACCCGTCCACAGATGGTGCAATTTGTTCCGGATTGAGGGCCAGAGTAGTTGCAGGTGTGATCTCCCGGACACAGTCCGACGGCAGAGGTAAATCGTGCTCGTCGTGATTGTGCGGCGCACCTGACATGGGCTCGAATCCGTCGAAGATCAAGTCTCCGCGGATGTCAGCAGTATAGTTCAAGTTTCCAAACCTGACCTGATGGCCAGGGGCGTAGCTATCGATCTGCTCCAGATGGCCAAGCGAGTTAGCCCGCAGTACGAAGCCGCCGAATAAGAAGATCTGTCCGGGGAGGAAAACCTCACCCTGGATCGCATCGTTACCATCGAGTTGTCCGATGGTCGAAGGAGCCATCATGCCTTACGGTGACGGCACAGTGGAACTCTCAATGAAAGCACCAATGTCGGTGTCAAAACCGGCGGATCTCGGGTAGGGGGTCCCGAACTGTGCGTCTAAGGCGGATGGTAACAGGAGGCGGGGGACACGATGTTTACCCAGGTTCGGGCCCTCTCGATGGAGGTAATACCCTACTTCCTACTTGATTGATCTTGATGATATGAGTATTACAAGAGTTGATCTACCACGAGATCGTAGAGGCTAAACCCTAGAAGCTAGCCTATGGTATGATTGTTGTCCTACGGACTAAACCCTCCGGTTTATATAGACATCGGAGGGGGCTAGGGTTACACAGAGTCAGTTACAAGGGAGAAGATCTACATATCCGTATTGCCAAGCTTGCCTTCCACGCCAAGGAGAGTCCCATCCGGACACGGGACGAAGTCTTCAATCTTGTATCTTCATAGTCCAACAGTCCGGCCAAAGGATATAGTCCGGCTGTCTGAGGACCCCCTAATCCAGGACTCCCTCAGGCGCCGCCCCCTCCTAGTCCAATTCAGACTCAAGGGGGAGGGGGCGCGTGGCCTGCCCTAGCCGCCCCTCTCTATCCACTAAGGCCCATCTAGGCCCACTAGTTCCCCGAGGGGGGGGGGTTCTGGTAACCCTCCCGCACTCCGGTTTTCTCCGAAATCACCCGGAACACTTCCGGTGTCCGAATATTGCCGTCCAATATATCAATCTTTACGTCTCGACCATTTCGAGACTCCTCGTCATGTCCGTGATCATATCAGGGACTCTGAACAACCTTCGTACATCAAAACACATAAACTCATAATACCGATCATCACCGAACGTTAAGCGTGTGGATCCTACGGGTTCGAGAACTATGTAGACATGACCGAGACACGTCTCCGGTCAATAACCAATAGCGGAACCTGGATGCACATATTGGCTCCCACATATTCTACGAGGATCTTTATCGGTCAAACCGCATAACAACATACGTTGTTCCCTTTGTCATCGGTATGTTACTTGCCCGAGATTCGATCGTCGGTATCTCAATACCTAGTTCAATCTTGTTACCGGCAAGTCTCTTTACTCGTTCTGTAATGCATCATCCCGCAACTAACTCATTAGTCACATTGCTTGCAAGGCTTATAGTGATGTGCATTACCGAGAGGGCCCAGAGATACCTCTCCGACAATTGGAGTGAAAAATCCTAATCTCGATCTATGCCAAATCAACAAACACCAACGGAGACACATGTAGAGCATCTTTACAATAACCCAGTTACATTGTGACATTTGATAGCACGCAAAGTGTTCCTCTAGTATTCGGGAGTTGCATAATCTCATAGTCATAGGAACATGTATAAGTCATGAAGAAAGCAATAGCAACATACTAAACGATCAAGTGCTAAGCTAACGGAATGGGTCAAGTCAATCACATCATTCCCTAATGATGTGATCCCGTTAATCAAATGACAACTCATGTCTATGGCTAGGAAACTTAACCATCTTTGATTAACGAGATAGTCAAGTAGAGGCATACTAGTGACACTCTGTTTGTCTATGTATTCACACATGTACTAAGTTTCCGGTTAATACAATTCTAGCATGAATAATAAACATTTATCATGATATAAGGAAATATAAATAACAACTTTATTATTGCATCTAGGGCATATTTCCTTCATACTCTACCCTCGAAAATTGTTGTGATCCCCTATACTTGTGGGTTATCAAAACCTTTTTCTGGCACCGTTGCCGGGGAGCATAGGTGTATTTGTTGAGTCACTTGGGATTGTTATCAATTTATCACTATGAAGAATCTGAAGGATGCTAGGACTAAGATTTATCCCTCTAAGATGAGGGCAGGTAAGGAACTACCATCTAGCTCTGCTTGAGATTCACCTTCTGTTATAAGTAAACTTGGAACACCACCACATGCTATTAATCCTGATATGTCACAAGTTATTGATGATGCTACTTCTGCTATGAATGATACTTATGATGATGTTAGTACCTTGCTTGATGATGATGATGTGCCACTAGGTGACTTTCTTGATGAACAAATTGCTAGAGTAAGACAACATGATATTGTTGAAACTGATGATGAGCTTGAAACTGAAAATCTTGAAACACCTACTAGAACTAGCCCTCCTAGATATGAATTGCCTAAGGTACCGAAAGGTTATGTTATGAATGAGGAGACAACTAGAGATATTCTTGCTTGTAACGATAGAGATGATCTAGAGAAATTATTATGAAAGTATAAAGAAAAATCCTTGAATGCTAGAATGCAATATGATCCTAAGTTTGCTACTTCACCTATCTTTATTGATGATAAGGATTATGAATTCTCTGTCGACCTAGAGTTAATTACTTTGGTTGAATCTAATCCTTTCCATGGTTATGAAACAGAAACTGTTGTCGCACATCTTAATAAGTTGAATGACATAGCCAACCTCTTTACTCATGATGAGAAAACTCGCTATTACTATATTCTCAAATTATTTCCGTCCTCATTAAAGGGTGATGCTAAAGTTTGGTACAATACTCTTGCTCCTGGTTGTGTGCGTAGTCCCCACGATATGATTTATTACTTCTTTGAAAAATATTTCCCTGCTCATAAGAAACAAGCTGCCTTAGAGGAAATATTTAACTTTCTGCAAATTAAAGAAGAGAGTCTCCCACAAGCTTGGGGGAGGCTTTTCCAATTGCTTAATGCTTTGCCTGATCATCCTCTTAAGAAAAATGAAATAGTTGATATCTTCTATAATGGACTAACTGATGCTTCTAGGGATTTCCTAGATAGTTGTGCTGGTTATGTTTTCAGGGAACAAACTATTTGGCAAGCTGAAGAATTATTGAATAACATATTGAAAAATTATGATGATTGGACTCTTCCTAAACCACCGCTTAAACCCACTCCAAGGAAGAGGGGTATCTTATATCTCAGTCCTGAAGATATGCAAGAGGGAAATAAATCTATGAAGGAAAAAGGTATTAAAGCTGAGGATGTTGAAAATTTACCTCCTATTGAAGAAATACATGGGCTTGATACATCATCACCACCTAAGGTGGTAGAGGTAAATTCTCTAATGAAATTTAATGATAATGACAATCCTCACAATATGCACCCTAACTAATGCCTTTATGAGTTTGAAAACTACATTAGAAAACAAGATCACTTCAATGCAAATATTATGAAACAATTGAAATACAATTCTGATATGATTGCTCGCTTGAGTGACTTGTTATTTAGAATCCCAAATGATGTTGGAGGTGTGGGAAAGCATGCTTCTATGGTTCAAACTCAGTTAGAACATGTTGCTAAATCTCAAAGAGAGTTGCTTGATGAAATGAATAATAATATAAGTGACTTTGCTATTAGAGTAGCAACTAGAGGAGGTAAAATGACTCAGGAACCACTTTATCCTGAGGGACACCCAAAAAGAATTGAACAAGACTCTCAAAGAGTTAACACCGATGCACGTAGTCCTTCTAAAAATAAAAAGAAGAAGAAAAATGATAGGACTTTGCATGCCTCTAATGAACCTGAAGTAGAAAAACCTCCTGATAATGATAATGAAATTTCTATCTCTGATGCTAAAACTCAGTCTGGTAATGAACACTCACCTTCTGATAATGAAAAAGATAATGGTGAGGTTCATGAAAATACTCAAACAAATAGTAAAGAACCAGACAATGATGTTGAGATAGAACCTGCAGTTGATCTTGATAACCCACAACCCAGGAATAAAAGATATGATAAAATAGACTTTGTTGCTAGAAAACACGGTAAAGAAAGAGAACCGTGAGTTCAAAAACCTATGCCCTTTCCACCTAAGTCAACTAAAAAGAAAGATGATGAAGAATTTGAATGCTTTGCTGAAATGCTGAGGCATGTCTTTTTGTGTACTCGCTTGACTGATATCTTAAAAATGCCTCCTTATGCAAAGTACATGAAAGACATCATCACCAATAAGAGAAAAATATCGGAAGCTGAAATCTCCACCATGCTTGCTAATTATACTTTTAAAGATGGAGTACCTAAAAAACTTGGAGATCTGGGAATACCAACTATACCTTGCTCCATCAATAGAGATTATGTGAAAACTGATTTATGTGATTTAGGAGCTGGTGTTAGTGTTATGCCTTTCTCTTTATATAAAAGACTTGATTTGAATAAACTCACACATACTGAAATATCTTTGCAAATGGCTGACAAATCAACTCCCATACCTATCGGTATTTGTGAGGATGTGCCCGTTGTTGTTGCTAACGCTACTATTTTGACTGACTTTGTTATACTTGAGATGCCCGAGGACGACAACATGTCGATTATCCTTGGTAGACCATTGTTGAATACTGCAGGGGCTGTTATTGATTGCAATAAAAGCAAGGTCACTTTTCATATCAATGGTCATGAGCATATGGTGCAGTCTCTGAAGAAACAATCCCCAGTGAATGGTGTTAATGTTATTGAAAAATCTCCGACAATTACTATTGGAGGTTTTGAATTTCCTCTTGCTACTGCCAAAAAAGAAATATGATATTCTTATTGTTGGGGAAATGCATATCCCCGTTGAGGTAACCTAGTGTTATTCGAAAATTCTCTGATTTCATGTCATTCGGAAGAAGTTTGTTAATAAGACTTGATCAACCTTGTTAATGGATTCCTTTTGATTAGCATGAGATGGATGCATTTAGAAGGCACAAACCTCTGTACCCATCTTATACTTTCTGTTATTTAGATTAAATAAAGAAAAAATAGTATTTTCTGTCTATTTTCTGAATTATCCGTGCAATAAAAAATGTCCCGAAAATAAAAGTTATCCAAATGCCCTGAAAATTTAGTATGATTTTTTATAGAATATTTGAGAATTTTTGGCACTAAGAACACACCAGGGGGCCTCACCAGCTGGCCACAGGGGTGGAGGGCGCGCCCCCTGTCCTTGTGGCCTCCATGAGGCCCCCCTCCACTTATCCAGCACCCATCCGCTCCTTCTTCCACCAGAAAAAAATCACTCCATAGCTCAAACTCGTGTTCTTGCTCATCTTGCTGCCATTTTTGATCTCCTTGCTCAAAGCTCCATTCACAAAACTGCTTTGGAGGATTGTTCTTCGGTATGTGACTCCTCCAATGGTCCAATTAGTTTTTGTTCTAGTGCTTTATTCATTGCAAATTTTTGCTGCTGTGGTGACCCTATTCTTGAGCTTGCATGTCAAATTTTTATGGTCCAAAGTAGTTTTTGTTGGGAAACATAGCATGCAATTTCAAAAAAATTCCTACGCTCACGCAAGATCTATCTAGGAGATGCATAGCAACGGGAAGGGGAGAGTGTGTCTACATACCCTCGTAGACTGAAAGCGGAAGCGTTTGACAACGCGGTTGATGTGGTCGAACTTATTCTCGTTCCGACCGATCAAGCACCGAACGTATGACACCGCTGAGTTCTGCACACGTTCAACTCGATGACGTCCCTCGAACTCTTGATCCAGAAAAGTGTCGAGGGAGAGTTCTGTCAGCACGACGGCGTGGTGATGGTGATTGTGAAGTGATCCATGTAGGGCTTCACCTAAGCACTACGTGAATATGACCGGAGGCGTAAACTATGGAGGGGGGCGCCGCACACGGCTAGGAATCAATGTTGTGTGTTCTAGCGGTGCCCCCTCATATATATAGGTTGGAGGGGAGGAGAGGCAGCCAAGGGGGTGCCCCAAGTAGGAGGAATCCTACTTGGGCGCCTCCCAATTCGGCCTCCCCCTTCCATATTCATCTGGAGGGGGGAGGAAGGAGGAGGGAGGAGAGAAGGAAGGGGAGGCCGAATCCCTCCCCTTCCTTTCTCTCTTCTCCTCTTTTCTTCCCCCTATATTGGCCTACATGGGGCGCACCAGCCCCCTAGGGGCTGGTCTGTCCCCTTCTTGGCCCATTAGGCCCATGTAGTTGCCGGGGGGATGCCCGGAACCCCTTCCGGTGACCCGATATGTACCCGGTACCCCCGGAACACTTCCGGTGTCTGAATATCATTGTCCTATATATGAATCTTTACCTCTCGACCATTTCTAGATTACTTGTTATGTCTGTGATCTCATCTGGGACTCTGAACAACATTCGGTAACCAAATCACACAACTCATATAATACAAAATCGTCATCGAACGTTAAGCGTGCGCACCATACGGGTTCGAGAACTATGTATACATGACCGAGACACCTCTCTGGTCAATAACCAACAGCGGAACCTCGATGCTCATATTGGTTCCCACATATTCTACGAAGATCTTTATCGGTCGTACCGTAATGACAACATACGTTATTCCCTTTGTCATCGGTATGTTACTTGCCCGAGATTCGATCGTCGGTATCTTCATACCAAGTTCAATCTCGTTACCAGCAAGTCTCTTTACTCGTTCCGTAATACATCATCCCACAACTAACTCATTAGTCACATTGGTTGCAAGGCTTATCATGATGTGTATTACCGAGAGGGCCCAAATATAGCTCTCCGATACTCAGAGTGAAAAACCCTAATCTCGATTTATGCCAACCCAACAAACACCTTCGGAGATACCTGTAGAGCATCTTTATAATACCCAACAAACTTAGCCGATACGACCCGAACCATTCCGGTGTCCGAATATAACCTTCCAATATATGAATCTTTATGTCTTGACCATTTTGAGACTCCTCGTCATGTCCGTGATCTCATTCGGGACTCCAAACAACCTTCGGTCATCAAATCACAAAAACTCATAATATAATTCGTCATCGAACGTTAAGCGTGTAGACCCTACGGGTTTGAGAACTATGTAGACATGACCGAGACACATCTCCGGTCAATAACCAATAGCGGAACTTGGATGCTCATATTGGCTCCTACATATTCTACGAAGATCTTTATCGGTCAAACCGCACAACAACATACGTTGTTCCCTTTGTCATCGGCATGTTACTTGCCCGAGATTCGATCGTCGGTATCATCATACCTAGTTCAATCCCGTTACCGGGAAGTCTCTTTACTCGTTCCATAATGCATCGTCCCGCAACTAACTCATTAGTCACATTGCTTGCAAGGCTTATCATGATGTGCATTACCGAGAGGGCCAGAGATACCTCTCCGACAATCGGAGTGACAAATCCTAATCTCGATCTATGCCAACCCAACAAACACCTTCGGAGATACCTGTAGAGCATCTTTATAATCACCCAGTTACGTTGTGACGTTTGATAGCACACAAGGTATTCCTCCGGTATCCGGGAGTTGCATAATCTCATAGTCAAAGGAATATGTGTATGACATGAAGAAAGCAATAGCAATAAAACTTAACGATCATTATGCTAAGCTAACGGATGGGTCTTCTCCATCACATCATTCTCCTAATGTTGTGATCCCGTTCATCAAATGACAACTCATGTCTATGGTTAGGAAACTTAACCATCTTTGATCAACGAAGTGTCTAGTAGAGGCCCATTAGGGACACTGTGTTTTGTCTATGTATCCACACATGTATCAAGTTTCTAGTTAATACAATTCTAGCATGAATAATAAACATTTGTCATGATATAAGGAAATATAAATAACAACTTTATTATTGCCTCTAGGGCATATTTCCTTCAATTTTAATGCATGATATAGCCTCTAGGCACTTGTAGGAGTAGTTGCTACCAATTTTGTTGAGTTTGGTTCACTTTTATTTCGAGTCACTAAATATTCAGAAATTTTTCAGAGAAAGAAAAATGTCTAGGAGAATGTACCAAGGTGGTTCTTCAAGGAAGCAAGCACCGAGGCGTGCGATACATGAACTGGACCCTGAACTGTTGGGGAACGTAGTATGTCAAAAAATTCCTACGATCATGCATGATCTATCTAGGAGAAGCATAGCGACGAGTGGGGAGAGTGTGTCCACGTACCCTCGTAGACCGAAAGTGGAAGCGTTTAGTAACGCGGTTAATGTAGTCGAACGTCTTCGTGATCCAACCGATCAAGTACCGAACGCACGGCACCTCCGCGATCTGCACACGTTCAGCTCGGTGATGTCCCTCAAACTCTAGATCCGGCTCAGGTCAAGGAAGAGTTTTGCCAGCACGACGGTGTGGTGACGGTGATGATGAAGTTACCGACGCAGGGATTCGCCTAAGCACTACGACAATATGACCGAGGTGGAAAACTGTGGAGGGGGGCACCGTACACGGCTAAAGATCAACTTGTGTGTCTATGGGGTGCCCCCTCCCTCGTATATAATGGAGGGGAGGAGGAGGCCGGCCGGCCACAAGGGGTGCACCAAGGGGGAGGAATCCTACTCCTAGTAGGAGTAGGTATCCCCCTTTCCTAGTCCAAGTAGGAGAGGGGGGAAGGAGGAGGAGGAGAGAAGGAATGGGGGGGTGCCGCCCCGTCCCCTTGTCCAATTCGGATTGGGGCAAGGGGGGCACGCGCCACCTCTTGGCCAGCCCTCTCTCTTCTCCACAGAGGCCCGTGAGGCCCAATAGCTTCCCGGGGGGTCCGGTAACCCCCGGTACTCCCAAACTTAGCCGATACGACCCGAACCATTCCGGTGTCCGAATATAACCTTCCAATATATGAATCTTTATGTCTTGACCATTTTGAGACTCCTCGTCATGTCCGTGATATCATTCGGGACTCCAAACAACCTTCGGTCATCAAATCACAAAAACTCATAATATAATTCGTCATCGAACGTTAAGCGTGTAGACCCTACGGGTTTGAGAACTATGTAGACATGACCGAGACACATCTCCGGTCAATAACCAATAGCGGAACTTGGATGCTCATATTGGCTCCTACATATTCTACGAAGATCTTTATCGGTCAAACCGCACAACAACATACGTTGTTCCCTTTGTCATCGGCATGTTACTTGCCCGAGATTCGATCGTCGGTATCATCATACCTAGTTCAATCCCGTTACCGGGAAGTCTCTTTACTCGTTCCATAATGCATCGTCCCGCAACTAACTCATTAGTCACATTGCTTGCAAGGCTTATCATGATGTGCATTACCGAGAGGGCCAGAGATACCTCTCCGACAATCGGAGTGACAAATCCTAATCTCGATCTATGCCAACCCAACAAACACCTTCGGAGATACCTGTAGAGCATCTTTATAATCACCCAGTTACGTTGTGACGTTTGATAGCACACAAGGTATTCCTCCGGTATCCGGGAGTTGCATAATCTCATAGTCAAAGGAATATGTGTATGACATGAAGAAAGCAATAGCAATAAAACTTAACGATCATTATGCTAAGCTAACGGATGGGTCTTCTCCATCACATCATTCTCCTAATGTTGTGATCCCGTTCATCAAATGACAACTCATGTCTATGGTTAGGAAACTTAACCATCTTTGATCAACGAAGTGTCTAGTAGAGGCCCATTAGGGACACTGTGTTTTGTCTATGTATCCACACATGTATCAAGTTTCTAGTTAATACAATTCTAGCATGAATAATAAACATTTGTCATGATATAAGGAAATATAAATAACAACTTTATTATTGCCTCTAGGGCATATTTCCTTCAATTTTAATGCATGATATAGCCTCTAGGCACTTGTAGGAGTAGTTGCTACCAATTTTGTTGAGTTTGGTTCACTTTTATTTCGAGTCACTAAATATTCAGAAATTTTTCAGAGAAAGAAAAATGTCTAGGAGAATGTACCAAGGTGGTTCTTCAAGGAAGCAAGCACCGAGGCGTGCGATACATGAACTGGACCCTGAACTGTTGGGGAACGTAGTATGTCAAAAAATTCCTACGATCATGCATGATCTATCTAGGAGAAGCATAGCGACGAGTGGGGAGAGTGTGTCCACGTACCCTCGTAGACCGAAAGTGGAAGCGTTTAGTAACGCGGTTAATGTAGTCGAACGTCTTCGTGATCCAACCGATCAAGTACCGAACGCACGGCACCTCCGCGATCTGCACACGTTCAGCTCGGTGATGTCCCTCAAACTCTAGATCCAGCTAAGGTCAAGGAAGAGTTTTGCCAGCACGACGGTGTGGTGACGGTGATGATGAAGTTACCGACGCAGGGCTTCGCCTAAGCACTACGACAATATGACCGAGGTGGAAAACTGTGGAGGGGGGCACCGCACACGGCTAAAGATCAACTTGTGTGTCTATGGGGTGCCCCCTCCCTCGTATATAATGGAGGGGAGGAGGAGGCCGGCCGGCCACAAGGGGTGCACCAAGGGGGAGGAATCCTACTCCTAGTAGGAGTAGGTATCCCCCTTTCCTAGTCCAAGTAGGAGAGGGGGGAAGGAGGAGGAGGAGAGAAGGAATGGGGGGGCGCCGCCCCGTCCCCTTGTCCAATTCGGATTGGGGCAAGGGGGGCACGCGCTACCTCTTGGCCAGCCCTCTCTCTTCTCCACGGAGGCCCATTGTCGGTGTCAAAACCGGCGGATCTCGGGTAGGGGGTCCCGAACTGTGCGTCTAAAGCGGATGGTAACAGGAGGCGGGGGACACAATGTTTACCCAGGTTCGGGCCCTCTCGATGGAGGTAATACCCTACTTCCTGCTTGATTGATCTTGATGATATGAGTATTACAAGAGTTGATATACCACGAGATCATAGAGGCTAAACCATAGAAGCTAGCCTATGGTATGATTGTTGTTGTCCTACGGACTAAACCCTCCGGTTTATATAGACACCGGAGGGGGCTAGGGTTACACACAGATTCGGTTACAAGGGAGGAGATCTACATATCCGTATTGCCAAGCTTGCCTTCCACGCCAAGGAGAGTCCCATCCGAACACGGGACGGAGTCTTCAATCTTGTGTCTTCATAGTCCAACAGTCCGGCTGTCCGAGGACCCCCTAATCCAGGACTCCCTCAGTAGCCCCTGAACCAGGCTTCAATGACGATGAGTCCGGCGCGCAGATTGTCTTCGGCATTGCAAGGCGGGTTCCTCCTCCGAATACTCCATAGAAGATTTTGAACACGAGGATAGTGTCCGGCTCTGCAAAACAAATTCCACATACCACCGTAGAGAGAATAATATTTACACAAATCTAATCTGCTGATAGCCTTTCATAATGTGACGTTCTGCCATGGTCTGGTCATGACAAACTGTTTTTCCGAGCCTGCCACTACACGTGTTGTGAGGCGGTTTTATTGGCACGTCCTGTCGAAGCAGAGATCGTGTCCCTCTTTTCACGGGATTCTCATCAATACGGGTGTGGGTAACCGAATCGTGCCTGCTGGTATGACTCCTCGATTTTAGGCAAGTTCCAAACGGCCACGCGGGGGACGCTTGATATTTACCCTCTTTATAAAGGGGCCAAGGCTTGTCCTTTTTCTTCTCGCGCTCGATCCTTCCCTTCCCCCACCTTGAATTCCAACACTCAAGGCTCAGGCTAAGCGCTTCGGACCTTCAATCATGTCCGGATCCAACCTTCAAGGCCGGTAGATGGCCTCCTCTGTCACAGAGGAGGACATCAAGAAGCTAAGAGAAGCCAGGTAACTGACCGCCGAAATCTCGCACAGGCTGCCTGCTCAAGGACAGGTCATCCCCACTCCCGAACCCAACGAGAGTGTCGTATTTATTTCCCACTTCCTCCGAGGGCTAGGCTTTAGTCTTGATCCCTTTGTTAGAGGGCTTATGTTCTACTACGGGCTCGATTTCCATGATCTGGCTCCGGATTCCATCCTTCACATCTCGTCTTTCATCGTCGAGCGTGAAGCCTTCCTCCGCATCACCCCACACTTCGGCTTATGGCTCAAGACCTTCAATGTGAAGCCGAAGATGATTGAGGGGGGACACGCAGAGTGCGGAGGTGCCATAATAAACAGAGGCGCCGATGCTCCATGGCCAAAGGGTTCCTCCCTGGAGACATCCAAGTTATGGCAGCGGGAGTGGTTTTACATCACCGCTCCCCGAAGCGCTAAGTGGGTAGCTGCCCCCGCCTTCCGTCCGGGCCCTCCACCACAATTGGCGTCATGGGTCAACAAAGGGCTGGACTGGGGGCCAGCTAATGATGTGCCGACATTGCAGAGCCGCATCCGAGATCTCTTCAAGGGAGATGTCAGCCTTGTCAAGGTAATGCAAGTCATGCTAGTTCGTCGGGTCCTGCCATGCCAACGTCGATATCTCCGTATGTGGGAGTTCAACCCGGAAGGACCGTGAACTATTCAGCAATTCTTCGGCGCGTCGCTCGAAGAGATGTATGGATTGTTCTTTGGATTACGAATAAAGTGTCCGGACACCACCGAGGATGTGGGTCTGAACTGCAATCGTCCAGACACCCAAGTAAGTAATTCCGCGGCCGAACACGTTGTCTCTTTATTTATCACAACATCATTCTGAGAAGTCGGTCTTTGACTAGGACTGGATAAAAAAGGCGAAGATGATCATGTGTTCGGCCCCCCTTCCCGAAGGCTCACCAGATCCTGTACTAGCTAGGATGCTTGAGCTTGCGCCTTATCAAGCGCCATCAGGGGAAGATAAAGGGAGGAACAAAGAAGCCGAAAGCGAGCCTCACTCATTATTCATCCAAAACCGGGGGAATTAGTGCCTCCGCGAAGGAGGATAACCGGGGAGAAGAATCTAAAATTCCCTCTCCCCAAGGAAGGAAGAGGGCCGCCGCTGAAGACTTGGAAACAATGGTTTTCAAACGAGGGAAGAAACCTTTGTCAGGGGGCCCTACCCCGGAGGGCATCCTTACCGCACAGTGCCCGCAAGGGGACCAGCCCTCCACCGAGCTGTAAGTAAACAAAAGTACTTTATAGTAAATATACCCTGCTTCATTTCTGAGAACAATAACCGAGACGTATGTCTTGTAGTTCGGATCGTAGCCCTTCTCGACAGAGTTTGTCTTCGGGGGATCTTCTTCCGGAGATGATGGAGAGCGAAACACCTCCCCGTGCCTCCCTGCCTCGTCAGGCGGACGACCCTGAGGTGTCGTCACGGAGGATTTCTCCTTATCCACCAAGGCCAGAAGGTAACCCTTCGGCCACCCAAAGTCTGGAGTATTCGGCTCCTAAGGAGAGCCACAAAAAGAGTCTGGGACTGTCCGGCGCACGACCGGACGCACTGATGAGTCTTCTGGAGCAAGCGGCTATCTCAGAGGCACATCGTACTCTAATGGGTACGGTGTTTGAGAGAATTTCATCCGCTGAAAGTGGGTTGCATGAAGCCTTTATGAGCCTGCTAAGAGGCTTTGAGGTACGCAAAGTAATATTTTTTTTGACGGTACCGCACACGCTAGGTGTGCCCTATGCAGATAGTAGCCCGTGAGACTCTGGTTGCTGTTGGAAGGCGGCAAACAGAGGATCATAGTCCCAGGTAATGATCATGCTGCTTTCATGTGTAGGCAGCTGAGGGTTCGGTGGCTAGCCGGCCTGGTGAGTTTGCCGAACTGAAGCGGCAACTTGATGCGGCAGATGCCGACATCGTGCTTGTAAACAAGCGGCTTGACGAGGCACAGGGTATGTATTCTCCGGTGGTCAACATATATTAAGAGGAGCATGATGCTAGTATCTGTAATATGCTGTGACTGCAGATGGAGTTGCCGTCGTGGAGACCCTTCGGGCGGAACTTGCCCGAGCCAAGGAACAAGCCAGGAAGAGTGATGCGGCCGCCCTAAAGGCGGTCGAAGAGCTAAGAGCCGAACAGGTTGCGCATTGCCAGAGCAAAGAGAAAATAGCCAAGATGGCTGTTGAGTTGAAAGATGCCGCCGACCGTTATGAGCTTCTTGAAAAGGAAAGCCAAACGAAGATGGCGGACCTGGAGAAAGCCATGGTATCAGCCAAGGAAGACCGCTCTAAAATCAGAGCGGCGAAGGAGGAGCTACGTCAAGCTGGCGATATCGCGGCTGGGAAGCCCTTTTTGTTGCGGACGAAGTTCGGAGATCCTAAGTATGCCCTTCTGGATCAATTATGGAGTTCTGCAGACGCGTACTTGGATTTGGCAGCGAGTGCTGCTGATGCGACCGAGTTTTTCAAAGATCAAAAAGATCACGAAGTGGAAAAGCTGTTCTAGTCGCAGTTCAATGTTCCAGTGTGTCCGCTGCTGTTAAATGAGCAAATGGCCGAGTGGGCCGAGCTCCATAGGTTGTCCGGGCTTGCCATGAGGTCTGTTGTGGATCATCTTTGGCCGGAAGGACCAAGGCCGAATATTTATTTTGGCTTAGTGCAATGATTCCTTGGTGTTGTGCTGCATATCGACGCTGTGAAGAGGTCGACATGCATAGAGGGTGCGCGGATGGCTCTTGCCCGTGTCAAGACATACTGGCCAGAGATGGAGGCCACCGCTATTGCAACCGAGAGTTCGACCGTAGGCCGGGTATCGGCCGAGCACTATTTTGAAGAAGTCCTAGAAGGCGCTCGTTTAATAGAGGCTTAGTGCTCGAAGAGTATCATGTTCTAGAGACATGTATCCCAATTGTAAGAACAATGCTATTTGAATTATAAAGGCTGTGTTTATACTTTTGCCTGAAAGTATTATTATGCCTCCTGTGCGGTCGTTTATGTATATACATATAACCTGAAAGTTTGCAGTCGTCGACTTCAGCCCCCACGCATATAATGCGGGGGTGTTCGCAAAAGTGCGTGTTCACACTTGATCCAACGTCTTGGTCCATTAAGGAGGTGGTAGCGCGGCAAACGAGGCAATCGGACTATATTGCTTTAACACTTTCACTTAACCATAGGAGTTTGACAGTGGGGCTACTATATAGCCCCTGGTACTTCCGCGCTCATCCGAGTACGGGGCGCGTACGTACATGACCGGGAAAACCGGTCCTTCGTTAATGCGGAGGAATCCCGAAGATTCCGATGAGTCATCGAGTGGTTGGCTAGTCTCGCGCTTTATCATGACAGTCAGTTTTCGGCTTTCTCTACTGAGGTGCTCGTCCAGATGAACCAGGGAACAATCGTAGTAGTTCTCCTGGTGCCACCTTAGCCGATAGAGCGGAACGTAAGGTAGCAAAACACGGGAGCCGGGCAAACCCAACATTTGACCAAAGACATGATTCGGAGCTGATGCATATAAGGCCAAACTCGCGATGCCGAACACTCCCTAAAGTATTCGGTCTTTACAACATATACCGGGCTGAGTAACGCCCTTGAACCCTGAATTTCCAGGTACGTGCATTAGTCTGACGTGGCGAAATGCCAATAA
This sequence comes from Triticum aestivum, assembly GCF_018294505.1. Lineage (NCBI taxonomy): Eukaryota > Viridiplantae > Streptophyta > Magnoliopsida > Poales > Poaceae > Triticum > Triticum aestivum. Next base: position 513,940,516 of record NC_057799.1, read on the forward strand.
CGCCAGCATCCCTCTCGGTTGTGTTGAGTATCCGGAGGGTGTGAAGCAACAAGAGACAGTAAGAAAGGTTTACACAGGGTCTTAATCTAAAAAGAAACCTTTGAGCGGGGCCCTGCTGCACGTCTGTGCCTGTGTCTCCGTTGTGCCGTATCCTGGAAGGGTGTAGCACGATTATCATCTGTTAAAAGAGAAGAACTTAGATGAAATTTGTCATGCGAAAAATTGGTTATTCTTAATAAACCATTAAAATTCAAAATAAGGTCGAGCCAAACTGTAGACTTGTTTTTTTACATGCGGGAAGCCCCTAGCACCGTCTACGGGGGTATATTCATCAACCCAATCTCAGGTTTATCTAAGCTGTTACAGCTAGTGGTGCGCCGGACTCGTCTAGCCGTGTCCGCGGTCTTGACGACCGATTGTTTATGCTAGTTGGAGAGGCCATTTAGTGTTCGGCTGCTAAAGCCGCCGCACATTCTTCCGCGCGTAAGGAACGCTCAGTGTTTCCACTAACTATGATGATGCCGCATGGACCGGGCATCTTGAGCTTAAGATAAGCATAATGCGGTACTGCATTAAAATGAGGGAAGGCCGTTCTTCCGAGTAGTGCTTGATAGCCGCTTCGGAATGGAGCGATGTCGAAGGTTAACTTTTCACTTCGGAAGTTGTCGGGGGAACCGAATACAACCTCTAGTACAAGAGAGCCCGTGCAGCGGGCCTCTAGGCCTGGTATTACTCCTTTAAAGGTAGTATTGCTTTGGCTAATTCTCGTTGGGTCTATCCCCATTTTGCGGACTGTGTCCTGATATATCAGATTAAGACTACTGCCGCCGTCCATGAGGACTTGGGTGAGATGGTGTCCGTTGATTATTGGGTCGAGCACCAAGGCAGCCAATCCTCTGTGCCGGACATTGGTCGGGCTATCCCTGCGATCAAAAGTGATCGGGCAGGTCGACCAAGGGTTGAACTTGGGGGTGACGGGCTCTACGGCGCATACGTCTCGGAGTGCGTGTTTGCTCCTCCTCTTCGTCACGTGAATCGTGTTCACTGTTCTGACCTCTGGTGGGAACTTTTTCTGTCCCCTAGTGTTTTGCTGGCGAGGCTCATCCTCGTCTTCACTTGGTGTCTCCCTCCCCTTGTGTTCGGCGTTTAGCTTACCGGCCTGCTTGAAGACCCGGCATTCTCTGTAGGTGTGATTTGCAGGTTTATCGGAGGTGCCGTGAATCTGACATAATTTGTCTAGAATCTTGTTTAGGCTGGACGGTCCATCTCTGTTCCCTTTGAAAGGCTTTTTCCGTTGACCGGGTCGAGAGCCCCTAAATCCGGCATTTACCGCCGTGTTGTCTGGGTTGTCTTCGTTATTTCGACGCTTGCTTTTACTGCGTCGTGGTTTTCCAGTGCCATCCCTGACTTCAGATGTGCCTGGGTCGGTGGTGCTACTACGGGCCAGCCAGCTATCTTCGCCCGCGCAAAAGCGGGTCATAAGGCTTGTTAGGGCTGCCATTGTCCTCGGTGTTTCTTGGCCGAGGTGTCTGGCGAGCCATTCGTCTCAGACGCTGTGTTTGAAAGCTACTAAGGCTTCGGCGTCCGGGCAGTCGACGATTTGGTTCTTCTTAGTGAGAAATCTGTTCCAAAGCTTTCGGGCTGACTCTCCGGGCTGTTGAATTATATGACTTAAATCGTCTGCATCCGGAGGTCGGACATAGGTCCCTTGAAAGTTAGCCCTAAAAGCATCCTCAAGCTCCTCCCAACTTCCAATTGAATTTTCGGGGAGGCTCTTCAGCCAGTGTCGAGCTGGTCCTTTCAGCTTGAGGGGCAAGTACTTGATGGCGTGGAGATCGTCTCCGCGAGCCATATGGATATGGAGGATGAAGTCCTCAATCCAGACCCCAGGGTCTGTCATTCCGTCGTACGCCTCTATGTTCACGGGTTTGAATCCCTCTGGAAATTCGTGATCCAGCACCTCATCGGTGAAACATAGGGGGTGCACAGCACCCCCTGTATTTGGATGTGTCATGGCGTTCTAACGGTTGTAGTGTTAGGTTTTTATTATGCACTGGAGCGCGCTTCCTAGATCCGTAGATGGATCTGGTCACGCCGGCTTTTTGATGCAAGTCCTCGCGTGAATCGTGTGCTGACTTATGCGCGGCCTCGTTAGCCGCCCTATCGCGGCCACGAGGTGGTCGATCCGACCGGTCGGCCGTTTTATTTTTCGGTTGTGTAGGCTCTAAGGCCTCATCATCGAATTCAGGCAACAGCTTGCGCTTTGGATAGCTCTTTGTGTGGTGACTCCACCATACTTTTCTTCAGTGTCGAGCACTTTGTTCCATCTATTGTTGAGCATATTCTGTGCATCCTTAAGCCTTTGCTTCTGCTTCTTCAGACTCCTCGCGGTGGCAATAAGCCTTCTATGGAGGTTCTCTTGTTCCAAGTGCGTCTCCGGGATGATGTGATCGTCGTCCGGACTGTTTTCCTCTCCGGAGAGAGGTTGATGAGCTTTATCCTCGGCGTCGCTGTTATCAGACAGCGGCTCCGTACTATGTTCGCCATCCGCTGGTTCATCCTGCTCTGTCGTTGGGTCCATGTGGTCGTCGTTTCCTCTGGAGTCGACCGGGGTATTGTTTTTTCTTGCGCTGTTATCATTGTTTTTGCCGAGGCGGGATTTGGAGCGGCGCCTACACCGTCGCTTTGGTTGCTTCTCGAGGGAGCTATCCTTCGCTGCATCCTTCCGTTCCTCGTCATTGTTCTGTTTGGGTGTATCCACCATATATACATATCGTGTGATGAAGTGGTTGTCCAGCGCCCTGTGGGCGGTGGTTCCTGTTCCTCTCCTGCATCGTCGTCCATACCGTCGATGTCTTCGGAGTCGAAATCGACCATGTCGGTTAAATCGTCGACAGTGGCTATTAAGTGGTGGTGGGTGGGGAACGAATTTCTTCGTCGTCCGCTTCCCGTTCGGGCCAGACATAGTTCAGCCAAGGGCTTCCTGACAAGGAGAGAGACCTTAATGAATTTAGCACATCGCCAAAAGGCGAGTGCTGAAAGATATCCGCGGAGGTAAACTCCATGATCGGCGCCCAATTAGATTCGATAGGCATGGACGCAGGCGGTTCGGGGCCTATGGCCGGGGATGAATCCGAGGATACGGCAACACAGGTCTCATAGGAGGTGATGTCAGTATTCGGCTCTATCGCCACTGAGTGTGTGGCCTCCGAGGCGGGGTCCATCCACCCATCCTCGGACGGCGCAATCGACTCCGGATCTAGGGCCGGAGTAGGCATAGGTGTGATCTCCCGAACACCGTCCGGCAGCAGAGCTAAGTCGTGCTCGTCGTGACTGTGCGGCGCACCTGACATGGGCTTGAATCCGTCAAAGATCAAGTCTCCGCAGATGTCGGCAGTGTAGTTTAAATTTCCAAACCTGACCTGACGGCCAGGGGCGTAGCTCTCGATCTGCTCCAGATGGCCAAGCGAGTTGGCCCGCAGTACGAAGCCGCCGAATACGAAGATCTGTCCGGGGAGAAAAACCTCACCCTGGATCGCATCATTGGCGATGATCGAAGGAGCCATCAAGCCTTTATCGCGACGCACAGTGGAACTCTCAATGAAAGCACCAATGTCGGTGTCAAAACCGGAGGATCTCGGGTAGGGGGTCCCGAACTGTGCGTCTAAGGCGGATGGTAATAGGAGGCAGGGGACATGATGTTTACCCAGGTTCGGGCCCTCTCGATGGAGGTAATACCCTACTTCCTGCTTGATTGATCTTGATGATATGAGTATTACAAGAGTTGATCTACCACGAGATCGTAGAGGCTAAACCCGAGAAGCTAGCCTATGGTATGATTGTTGTTGTCCTACGGATTAAACCCTCCGGTTTATATAGACACTGGAGGGGGCTAGGGTTAAACAGAGTCGGTTACAAGGGAGGAGATCTACATATCCGTATTGCCAAGCTTGCCTTCCACGCCAAGGAGAGTCCCATCCGGACACGAGACGGAGTCTTCAATCTTGTGTCTTCATAGTCCAACAGTCCGGCTAAAGTATATAGTCCGGCTGTCCGAGGACCCCCTAATCCAGGACTCCCTCACCCATGAGGCCCAATAGCTTCCCGGGGGGTTCCGGTAACCCCCGGTACTCCGAAACTTATCCGATACGACCCGAACCATTCCGGTGTCCGAATATAACCTTCCAATATATGAATCTTTATGTCTTGACCATTTCGAGACGCCTCGTCATGTCTGTGATCTCATCCGGGACAACGAACAACCTTCGGTCATCAAATCACAAAAACTCATAATACAATTCGTCATCGAACGTTAAGCGTGTAGACCCTGCGGGTTCGAGAACTATGTAGACATGACCGAGACACATCTCCGGTCAATAACCAATAGCGGAACCTGGATGATCATATTGGCTCCTACATATTCAACGAAGATCTTTATCGGTCAAACCGCACAACAACATACGTTGTTCCCTTTGTCATCGGTATGTTACTTGCCCAAGATTTGATCGTCGGTATCATCATACCTAGTTCAATCTCGTTACCGGCAAGTCTCTTTACTCGTTCCATAATGCATCATCCTGCAACTAACTCATTAGTCACATTGCTTGCAAGGCTTATAGTGATGTGCATCACCGAGAGGGCCCAGAGATACCTCTCCGACAATCGGAGTGACAAATCTAATCCCGATCAATGCCAACTCAACAAACACTATCGGAGACACCTGTAGAGCATCTTTATAATCACCTAGTTACGTTGTGACGTTTGATAGCACAGTAAGTGTTCCTCCGGTATTCAGGAGTTGCATAATCTCATAGTCATAGGAACATGTATAAGTCATGAAGAAAGCAATATCATTAAACTAAATGATTGAAAGGACCACGATGTCGCCTAGAGGGGGGTGAATAGGCGTTTTAAAATCTTTTACGGATTTGGCTATATCCTAATGCAGAAATAAACTAAGCGGATACTTTTCAAGCACAAATCCTAAATATACTAGGCTCACTAAGTGCACCAACAACTTAGGATAAACAAGATGAGAACAACGAAGATATGAGTAAGCACAAGTAAATCACACAAACTTACTCAATGTATATCACGAGATATGGAAATGAATAATACCCACAACCACAAGTAAGCAATACAAGCTTACAGAAATTGTATCACAGTATATGGAATTGAATGATACAAGCAAACTCAAGTAAGCACTACAAGCTTACACAAGTTATGTCACAAGATATGGAAATGAATGTTACAAGCTAGCAATTCACACTAAGCATAAGATAGAACAATAGTAGAAAGTATGAATTGTGAATATAAAGTGTAGTCCTAAATAATCTCTTCAAGGGAATGGCCAACACAATATAATGAGGACGACAAGATATAGTGAATGCACAGTCAAGTGACCAAAGTAAACCACAAGTAAGGAGTTAGGGTTAGGGATAACCAAAGTCACGGAGACGAGGATGTATCCCGATGTTCACTTCCTTGGAGGGAAGCTAGTCACCGTTAGAGAGGTGGATGTTACCACGAAGGCACACCAACGCCATGAAGGCTCACCCTATTCTCCTTGAGATATCACCACGAAGACAATTCTCAACCACTAGTGGTAGACCTTGAGGCGGCCTCCAAACCTTCACAAACTTTCCGGGGGACAAATCACAAGTTGATTCCTCACCGGAGCACTCCTACCACCTAGGAGTCTCCAACCTCCAAGAGTAACAAGAACAAAGGGGAAATGCTCAAGACTTGCTCAAATCACGAATTCCTTTGGTCAAGAGAGGGAGAGGGAGTGGATCTATCACTTGACTGGAAAAACTCTCAAGAACTCTCACGAATCTCTCCGGGATCTAAGATTTGGTGTAGGAGAAGTGAGAGGGAGCCACTTGTGTTCTTGGGGCGATTTGGGATGAAGTGGTCAACCCTCTACCGGATGGGTAGAGAGACATATATAGTGGTAGTGCAAATATGGCCGTTGGAGTGTAAGTGGCTGTGCCGGGCCAGACATCCGGGCCTGGGGCCGGACATCCGGCTGCTGTGAAGTGTGCACACACGTACGCAGAAAAACAGGTTACAGGGCCCGGACATCTGGCCAAACTTGGGGCCCCGGACATCCGGCTAAGTGCCGGACATCCGGCGCATACAAAAAACATTTTGGTATGGTTTCTGGACATCTACGGCCGGACATCCGGTGATTTCACACAAATCAGACGCCCTCTGGATAGCAGTGGCCGAACATCCGGCCAACACAAAAACTGCAGCCGCCCCAAAAGTAAAACATGCATAACTTTCACATCAGGACTCCGATTTTGATGATCTTGGGCTCGTTTTCAAGCTATGCAAAAGCTCTAGGTCCTCACATCGAGAACCACCCAAGAGAAACCAAAATGGAGGGTGCAAAGTACGGAAAGATAAGATCATATACTTTGGGGAACCTATTTGGCTATGGATTTACTTAGGTAGATCGATGTATAGGCATATTGTATTTGTATTGGATAGGAGTGAAATATGCCTATGTTGGAATATGATGTGAGGAAGTAGAAATAGAAGATGTTGACTTGAGCAAATCTATCACTAACCCCTTTGATCCCCTCTTAATAGTGTGGGATCCCTATAACTCAAGAATCATAAAAGAACTATACTAGATAGCTTCCGGAAACTCATTCTTGAGCATATATCCTTTTTGATGGTCATCGATCCTCACAACTAAAGCCAAAGGAACTAATACCTTTGACTAAAGCATTCCAATTGAGCTTGATGTTGACGTTTATGCTTGGCTCAAGTCAGAACGATGATCTTGATCATGACACTTGGTGAAGGCTTCAAATAGCTCCCCCATAAGCCATGCGGGGAGCATTGCATTGTATTCATCTTCATATGTTCGTCATGTGATCATCCACAAGCTTCAAGCATGTAATCCTTCAGGATGGCCATCTCAAACTTGCCCTCATCAACCATGATTATCAACACTTCATGTCATCTTCTCATGGACACTTGAGATCTCTCTCTCTCTCTCTGTGTGTGTGTCTCTCTCTCTCTCTCGATGCGAGCCCATGAGAATCACCTAACCCTCAAAAACATAGACAACACATAGTATGGGTTAGTACACAGAGTGCAATTTATAATTTCTTATCATACCACAATGATCCTATGTGGTGCATCGTTTGCGCTCGTGTGTTGACCATTTAGAGTTCGATCTCGGAGCTTCATCTTTATCAACCGATATCTCTACTCCATGTTTAATCTTGACGTCATGAAGGGTATATTGAATTCTTCACTTGAATAGCTTGCTCAATCATGACTCAACACATGAGTCCATTATGATCATATCTTTGAGCCAATCCTAGAATTCATCATACAAATCATCCTTTTAAGAGCTTGATCCATTATGGCTCAAACCATAGCTCTAAGCATGGCAACCCTTAAGATACTCCACTGAACTCCATTTTGATCATCTCGATGTAATTGTTGCTTCAAACGAGTTGTCTTCCATTATTCTTCAATCATTTTTCAATGGGACTAACCTTCAAATGTATATCTCAATGCAAACATTAGTCCTATAGGATTGTTATTTAATTACCAAAACCACACATGGGGACTACATGTGATTTCAATGATCATAGTGCTAAGCTAACAGATGGGTCTTGTCCATCACATCATTCTCTAATGATGTGATACCGTTCATCAAATGACAACACATGTCTATGGTTAGGAAACTTAACCATCTTTGGTTAACGAGCTAGTCTAGTAGAGGCATACTTGGGACATTCTGTTTGACTATGTATTCACACATGTACTAAGTTTCCGGTCAATACAATTCTAGCATGAATAATAAACATTTATCATGATATAAGGAAATATAAATATCAACTTTATTATTGCCTCCAGGGCGTATTTCCTTCAGTCTCCCACTTGCACTAGAGTCAATAATCTAGATTACATAGTAATGATTCTAAAACCCATGGAGTCTTGGTGCTGATCATGTTTTGCTCGTGAGAGAGGCTTAGTCAACGGGTCTGCAATATTCATATCTGTATGTATCTTGCAAATCTCTATGTCTCCCTCCTGGACTTGATCCCGTATGGAATTGAAGCGTCTCTTGATGTGCTTGGTTCTCTTGTGAAATCTGGATTCCTTTGCCAAGGCAATTGGACCAGTATTGTCACAAAAGATTTTCATCGGTCCCGATGCACTAGGTATGACACATAGATCGGATATGAACTCCTTCATCCAGACTCCTTCATTTGCTACTTCCGAAGCAGCTATGTACTCCGCTTCACACGTAGATCCCGCCACGACGCTTTGTTTAGAACTGCACCAACTGACAGGTGCACCGTTCAATGTAAACACTTATCCGGCTTGCGATTTAGAATCATCCGGATCAGTGTCAAAGCTTGCATCGACGTAACCATTTACGACTAGCTCTTTGTCACCTCCATAAACGGGAAACATATCCTTAGTCCTTTTCAGGTATTTCAGGATGTTCTTGACCTCTGTCCAGTGATCCACTCCTGGATTACTTTGGTACCTCCCTGCTAAGCTAATAGCAAGGCACACATCAGGTCTGGTACACAACATTGCATACATGATAGAGCATATGGCTGAAGCATAGGGAACATCTTTCATTTTCTCTCTATCTTCTACAGTGGTCGGGCATTGAGTCTGAATCAACTTCACACCTTGTAACACAGGCAAGAACCCTTTCTTTGCTTGATCCATTTTGAACTTCTTCAAAACTTTATCAAGGTATGTGCTTTGTGAAAGTCCAATTAAGCGTCTTGATCTATCTCTATAGATCTTGATGCCCAATATATAAGCAGCTTCACCAAGGTCTTTCATTGAAAAAAAAATTTCAAGCATCCTTTTATGCTATCTAGAAATTCAGTATCATTTCCGATGAACAATATGTCATCTACATATAATATCAGATCTACAGAGCTCCCGCTCATTTTCTTGTAAATACAGGCTTCTCCAAAAGTCTGTACAAAACCATATGCTTTGATCACACTATCAAAGCGTATATTCCAACTCCGAGATGCTTGCACCAGTCCATAAATGAAACACTGGAGCTTGCACACTTTGTTAGCACCTTTTGGATCGACAAAACCTTCTGGTTGCATCATATACAACTCTTCTTTAAGATATCCATCAAGGAATGCAGTTTTGACATCCATTTGCCAAATTTCATAATCATAAAATGCGGCAATTGCTAACATGATTTGGACAGACTTAAGCATCACTACGGGTGAGAAGGTCTCATCATAGTCAACTCCTTGAACTTGTCGAAAACCTTTTGCAACAAGTCGAGCTTTGTAGACAGTAACATTACCGTCAGCGTCAGTCTTCTTCTTGAAGATCCATTTATTCTCTATGGTTGGCGATCATCGGGCAAGTCAACCAAAGTCCACACTTTGTTCTCATACATGGATCCCATCACAGATTTCATGGCCTCAAGCCATTTCACGGAATCTGGGTTCATCATCGCTTCCTCATAGTTCGTAGGTTCATCATGGTCAAGTAACATGACTTCCAGAACAGGATTACCATACCACTCTGGTGCGAATCTTACTCTGGTTGACCTACGAGGTTCAGTAGTAACTTGATCAGAAGTTTCATGATCATCATCATTAGCTTCCTCACTAATTGGTGTAGGAATCACTGGAACTGATTTCTGTGATGAACTACTTTCCAATAAGGGAGCAGGTACAGTTACCTCATCAAGTTCTACTTTCCTCCCACTCACTTCTTCCGAGAGAAACTCCTTCTCTAGAAAGGATCCATTCTTAGATGGGATCCTATGGGTATCCTATGAAGACACATTTCTCCGATTTGGGTTCGAGCTTATCAGGTTGAAGCTTTTTCACATAAGCATCACAGCCCCAAACTTTAAGAAATGACAACTTGGGTTTCTTGCCAAACCACAGATCATACGGTGTCGTTTCAACGGATTTAGATGGTGCCCTATTAACGTGAATGCAACTGTCTCTAATCATAACCCCAAAACGATAGCGGTAAATCAGTAAGAGACATCATAGATCGCACCATATCTAATAAAGTGCGGTTACGACGTTCGGACACACCATTACGCTGTGGTGTTCCGGGTGGCGTGAGTTGCGAAACTATTCCGCATTGTTTCAAATGAAGACCAAACTCGTAACTCAAATATTCACCTCCACGACCAGGTCGTAGAAACTTTATTTTCTTGTTACGATGATTTTCTACTTCACTTTGAAATTCCTTGAACTTTTCAAATGTTTCAGACTTATGTTTCATCAAGTAGATATACCCATATCTGCTCAAATCATCTGTGAAGGTCAGAAAATAACGATGCCCGCCGCGAGCATCAACACTCATCGGACCGCATACATAGTATGTATTATTTCCAACAAGTTTGTTGCTCACTCCATTGTTCCGGAGAACGGAGTCTTAGTCATCTTGCCCATGAGGCATGGTTCACAAGCATCAAGTGAATCATAATCAAGTGATTCCAAAAGCCCATCAACATGGAGTTTCTTCATGCGCTTTACACCAATATGACCCAAACGGCAGTGCCACAAATAAGTTGCACTATCATTATTAAACTTATATCTTTTGGCTTCAATAATATGAATATGTGTATCACTACTATCGAGATTTAATAAAAATAGACCACTCATCCAGGGTGCATGACCATAAAAGATATTACTCATATAAATAGAACAACCATTATTCTCTGATTTAAATGAATAAACGTCTCGCATCAAACAAGATCCAGATATAATGTTCATGCTTAACGCTGGCACCAAATAACAATTATTCAGGTCTAAAACTAATCCCGGAGGTAAATGTAGAGGTAGCGTGCCGACGGCGATCACATCGACTTTGTAACCATTTCACACGCGCATCATCACCTTGTCCTTGGCCAATCTTCGCTTAATCCGTAGCCCCTGTTTCGAGTTGCAAATATGAGCAACAGAACCAGTATCAAATACCCAGGTGCTACTACGAGCATTAGTAAGGTACACATCAATAACATGTATATCAAATATACCTTTCACTTTGCCATCCTTCTTATCCGCCAAATACTTGGGGCAGTTCTGCTTCTAGTGACCAGTCCCTTTGTAGTAGAAGCACTCAGTCTCAGGCTTAGGTCCAGACTTGGGTTTCTTCACTTGAGCAGCAATTTGCTTGTCGTTCTTCTTGAAGTTCCCCTTCTTCCCTTTGCCCTTTTTCTTGAAACTAGTGGTCTTGTTGACCATCAACACTTGATGCTCCTTCTTGATTTCTACCTCCGCAGCCTTTAGCATCGTGAAGCGCTCAGGAATTGGCTTATCCATCCCTTGCATGTTATAGTTAATCACAAAGCTTTGTAGCTTGGTGGCAGTGATTGAAGAACTCTGTCAATGACACTATCAACCAGAAGATTAACACCCAGCTGAGTCAAGTGATTGTGGTACCCAGACATTCTGAGTATATGCTCACTGACAGAACTATTCTCCTCCATTTTGCAGCTGTAGAACTTATTGGAGACTTCATATCTCTCAATCCGGGCATTTGCTTGAAATATTAACATCCACTCCTGGAACATCTCATATGCTCCATGACATTCAAAACGTCGTTGAAGTCCCGGTTCTAAGCCGTAAAGCATGGCACACTGAACTATCGAGTAGTCATCAACTTTGCTCTGCCAGACGTTCATAACATCTGGAGGTGCTCCTGCAGCAGGTTTGGCACCTAGCGGTGCTTCCAGGACATAATTCTTCTGTGCAGCAATGAGGATAATCCTCAAGTTACGCACCCAGTCCGTGTAGTTGCTACCATCATCTTTCAACTTAGCTTTTTCTAGGAACGCATTAAAATTCAATGGAACAGTAGCACGGGCCATTTATCCACGACAACATAGACATGCAAAATACTATCAGGTACTAAGTTCATGATTAATTAAAGTTCAATTAATCATATTACTTAAGAACTCCCACTTAGATAGACATCCCTCTAATCATCTAAGTGATCACATGATCCATATGAACTAAACCATGTCCGATCATCACGTGAGATGGACTAGTTTTCAATGGTGAACATCACTATGTTGATCATATCTACTATATGATTCACACTCGACCTTTCGGTCTCAGTGTTCCGAGGCCATATCTGCATATGCTACGCTCGTCAAGTTTAACCCGAGTATTCTGCATGTGCAAAACTGGCTTGCACCCATTGTATGTGAACGTAGAGCTTATCACACCCGATCATCACGTGGTGTCTCGGCACGATGAATTGTAGCAACGGTGCATACTCAGGGAGACACTTGTACCTTGAAATTTAGTGAGAGATCATCTTATAATGCTACTGCCGTACTAAGCAAAATAAGATGCATAAAGGATAAACATCACACGCAATCAATATAAGTGATATGATATGGCCATCATCATCTTGTGCTTTTGATCTCCATCTCCAAAGCACCGTCATGATCACCATCGTCACCGGCTTGACACCTTGATCTCCATCGAAGCATCGTTGTCGTCTCGCCAACTATTGCTACTACGACTATCGCTACCGCTTAGTGATACAGTAAAGAAATTACATGGCGATTGCATTTCATACAATAAAGCGACAACCATATGGCTCCTGCCAGTTGCCGATAACTGTTACAAAACATGATCATCTCATACAACAATTTATATATCATCATGTTTTGACCATATCACATCACAGCAAGCCTTGCAAAAATAAGTTAGACATCCTCTACTTTGTTGTTGCAAGTTTTATGTGGCTGCTACGGGCTTCTAGCAAGAACCGCTCTTACCTACGCATCAATACCACTACGATTTTTCGTCAAGTTTGCTGTTTTAACCTTCAACAAGGACCGGGCATAGTCACACTTGATTCAACTAAAGTTGGAGAAACAGACACCCACTAGCCACCTGTGTGCAAAGCACGGCGGTAGAAACAGTCTCATGAACGCGGTCATGTAATGTTGGCCTGGGCCGCTTCATCCAACAATACCGCCGAATCAAAGTATGACATGCTAGTAAGCAGTATGACTATTATCGCCCACAACTCTTTGTGTTCTACTCGTGCATATAACATCTACGCATAGGCCTGGCTCGGATGCCACTATTGGGGAACTTAGTATTTCAAAAAAAATCCTACGATCATGCAAGATCTATCTATGAGAAGCATAGCAACGAGTGGGGAGAGTGTGTCCACATATCCTCGTAGACCGAAAGCGAAAGCGTTTAGTAACGCGGTTGATGTAGTCGAACGTCTTCGTGATCCAACCGATCAAGTACCGAACGCACGGCACCTCCGCGATCTGCACACGTTCGGCACGGTGACATCCCTCAAACTCTAGATCCAACTGGGGTCGAGGGAGAGTTTTGCCAGCACGACGGCGTAGTGACGGTGATGATGAAGCTACCGACGCAGGGCTTCGCCTAAGCACTACGACAATATGACCGAGGTGGAAAACTGTGGAGGGGGGCACCGCACACGGCTAAAGATCAACTTGTGTGTCTATGGGGTGCCCCCCTCCCCCGTATATAAAGGAGGTGAGGAGGAGGCCGGCCGGCCACAAGGGGCACGCCAAGGGGGGAGGAATCCTACTCCTAGTAGGAGTAGGTTTCTCCCTTTCCTAGTCCAAGTAGGAGAAGGGGGACGGAGGAGGAGGAGAAAAGGAAGGAGGGGGCGCCGCCCCCTCCCCTTGTCCAATTCGGATTGGGGCAAGGGGGCGCGCGCCACCTCCTGGCCAGATCTCTCTCTTCTCCACTAAGGCCCATGAGGCCCAATAGCTTCCGGGGGGTCCGGTAACCCCCGGTACTCCGAAACTTATCCGATATGACCCGAACCATTCCGGTGTCCGAATATAACCTTCCAATATATGAATCTTTATGTCTCGACCATTTCGAGACTCCTCGTCACATCCGTGATCTCATCCGGGACTCCGAACAACCTTCGGTCATCAAATCACAAAAACTCATAATACAATTCGTCATCGAACGTTAAGCGTGCGTACCCTACGGGTTCGAGAACTATGTAGACATGACCGAGACACATCTCCGGTCAATAACCAATAGCGGAACCTGGATGCTCATATTGGCTCCTACATATTCTACGAAGATCTTTATCGATCAAACAGCTCAACAAGATACGTTGTTCCCTTTGTCATCGGTATGTTACTTGCCCGAGATTCGATCGTCGGTATCATCATACCTAGTTCAATCTCGTTTCTGACAAGTCTCTTTACTCGTTCCGTAATGCATCATCCCGCAACTAACTCATTAGTCACATTGCTTGCAAGGCTTATAGTGATGTGCATTACCGAGAGGGCCCAGAGATACCTCTCCGACAATCGGAGTGACAAATCCTAATCTCGATCTGTGCCAACTCAACAAACACCATCAGAGAGACCTGTAGAGCATCTTTATAATCACCCAGTTATGTTGTGACGTTTGATAGCACACTAAGTGTTCCTCCGGTATTCAGGAGTTGCATAATCTCATAGTCATAGGAACATGTATAAGTCATGAAGAAAGCAATAACAATAAACTAAACGATCATAGTGCTAAGCTAACGGATGGGTCTTGTCCATCACATCATTCTCTAATGATGTGATCCCGTTCATCAAATGACAACACATGTCTATGGTTAGGAAACTTAACCATCTTTGATTAACGAGCTAGTCTAGTAGAGGCATACTAGGGACATTCTGTTTGTCTATGTATTCACACATGTACTAAGTTTTCGGTTAATACAATTCTAGCATGAATAATAAATATTTATCATGATATAAGGAAATATAAATAACAACTTTATTATTGCCTCTAGGGCATATTTCCTTCATGAACCACCAAGGGAAGCTCAAGTGAAGCCGTGTGAATGGCCATCGGATGAATTTATGGATCGTGCGGGTTTCAAGGAGGAGTTCTATGCGTACGTACAAAATGCCGGCCTTGAGGATTTCTTATCAGACAATTGCTTACAGTATTTATCTCATTGATTCATTCGTGCAGAGGTTTGAGTTCTCATCTAAGCGTAATACTCATACTGTCTTATTTGATCTTTATGATGAATCTTATACCATGGACCTAAAAGATTTTTGTGATGCATGCAAAATTCCACAATGGGGTAACCTTAGTGAGCCTCTAAAATCTCAATACACTGATCTCCTTGCTAGCATCACCGTTGGAGAAACTAGAAATATCACACAAGCTACCATAGGGAGCATTCATTTTCCTGCCATACACTACTTTGCTCTCTTTATAGAAAGATGCATTAATGGTAAACATGATCATAGCCACCTTTGCATACCAGATCTTAGTGTCCTCAAATGTGCGGTTTTAGGCGATAAGCGATATAACTTGGGGGCCATTATTGTTAGGAGGTTACATCTTAATGCTAAAGATGGAGATTTATTTGGTGGGATTTATGCAACTCGTTTAGCTAATTATTTGGGAGTACCCGTAAGAGGGTATGATATTGAGTTGCCACCTGCTTTTCTAGATTATGAGGCTATGGTACGATATCAGTTTCTTAAGAGGAACGAACAGTTCCTTCACTACAGACTAATCTTTGATAGACGGCACGTCGTCCCTGTTACTTTTCCTACTCGTGCTTTCTTTAACTTTCAGGCAAATGAGTGATATTTTATAACTAGAGAGGAGGCAAATGAGTATGAGAGAACAGTGGAGGTTGCTCGCCTCCAGGATGCAGCTCGCCAAGCAATAGCTGCTGCATCTTAGTACAACCCCGACTACCACTTTGGATATCCACCAGGCCATCCATGGGCCTAGACAAACTTAAGCCAAAAGCCTAAGCTTGGGGGAGTACGTATTTCTCACCGACATTATATTCATGTTCACACACTTATTTCAGTTGTCGGTGTTTATACTTTTCATTGTATTATCCATGTTAGTTTATTTCTTTTTTCGCTTTCTTCTTGTGTGTTTGAAAAACCTTAAGAAAAACCAAAAAATAGTTGTAGTTAGTGTACTTTCTATGCATGCTTCGTTGTAGTATTAAAAGAAAATCCAAAAAGATTTCTCGTTCTTCTTTTGCTTGTTGGGAGCTTTCCCATGTAAATAGTTTTTCTCATTCTTGTTTTACTTTCTTCAGAAAAACAAAAACTCCAAAAACATTTCAGTGTGTTTCTTTGAAATTCTTTTCTTTTCTTTGGGGTCGAGAGGAGAAGACCACGACGAAAATGTTGAGTGGCTCTCATATGCATTATTGATGGTCTAACAAAGAGCCCATATTACCTTGTCTTCTCCTTTGAATAATGTTTGCAGATTCCAGCTTAGTCCAATGCACGAGCACTCTTATTATTATCCACACCGTTCGGTTGTGCAAGTGAAAGGCAATAATGACGATTTATGATGAAATGATTGAGATGAGGAAAAGCTGGTATGAACTCGACCTATCTTATTTTTGTAAATATGATTAGTTCATCGTTCCTGGTTCAGGCTATTATGAATGAAACATGTTTGCAATGACAATTAGAGATTATAGTTATTCATGCCATGCTTAATCAGCTAGGAGTTTATAATGGTTTACCTTGCGTGCCAACATGGAAATTAAAATGGTCGTGATGTAGTATGATAGGATGGTATCCTCCTTTGAATGATTCGAGTGGCTTGACTTGGCACATGTTCACGCATGTAGTTGAAACAAAATCAACATAGCCTCCACGATATTTATGTTCATGGTGATTTATATCCTACTCATGCTTGCATTCAATGTTGGTTAATCTCAATGCATGTTTATGACTGGTGTCGCTCTCTAGTTGGTCGCTTCCCAGTATTTTTCTAGCCTTCACTTATACTAAGCGAGAATATTGCCTGTGCATCCACTTCCATAAACCCCAAAGTTGTTCCATATGAGTCCACCATACCTTCCTATATGCGGTATTTACCTGCCGTTCCAAGTAAATTTGCATGTGCGAAACTCTAAACCTTCAAATAATAATCTGTTTTGTATGCTCGAATCGCTCATGTACCAACTAGGGTTGTCAATATCTTCCATGCTAGGTGGGTTATTCTCATGATGAGTGGACTCCGCTCATCATTCACGAGAAAATGGCTGGTAACCGGGATGCCCAGTCCCATGCTCAAATCAAATCAAAATAATTGCAAACAAAACTCCCCCAGGACTGTTGTTAGTTGGACAGTACCCGTTGTTTCGGACCAGCCATGGAGTGTGCTTGTTGGTGGTGGGGGAGTCTAAACTTTACCATTCTGTTTGGGAACCGCCTATAATGTATGTAGCATGGAAGATACTGATACGTCTCCAATGTATCTATAATTTTTTATTATTCCATGCTGTTATATTATCAATCTTGGATGTTTTATAGTCATTCTATATCATTTTTTGGTACTAAACTATTGACATAGTGCCAAGTGCCAATTGCTGTTTTCTGCATGTTTTTTACATCGCAGGAAATCAATATCAAACAGAGTCTAAATGCAACGAAACTTCACAGAGATTTTTTATGGACCAGAAGACACATATTGGGCCCTGGCTGTGCCTGGGGGTGCTCCGAGGAGAGCACAACCCACCAGGGCATGCTAGGAGGCCCAGGCCCACCCTGGTGGGTTGTGCCCACCTTGAGTGCCTCCCGGACCACCTCTTTGCTCTATAAATACCCCAATATTCCCAAAACCCTAGGGGAGTCGACGAAGTATTCATCCAGCCGTTGCAGAGTCCAGAACCACCAGATCCAATCTAGACACCATCTCGGATGGGGTTCACCACCTCCATTGGTGCCTCTCCGATGATGCGTGAGTAGTTCTTTGTAGACCTTCGGGTCCGTAGTTAGTAGCTAGATGGCTTCCTCTCTCTTGCTGAATTCTCAATACAATGGTCTCTTGGAGATCCATATGATGTAACTCTTTTGCGGTGTGTTTGTTGGGATCGATGAACTTTGAGTTTATGATCAGATCTATCTTTTTATATCCATGAAAGTATTTGAGTTTCTTTGATCTCTTTTATGCATGATTACTTATGGCCTCGTATTTCTTCTCCGATATTTGGGTTTTGTTTGGTCAACTTGATCTATTTATCTTGCAATGGGAAGAGGTGCTTTGTAGTGGGTTCGATCTTACGGTGCTTGATCCTAGTGACAGAAAGGGAACCAACACGTATGTATCGTTGCTACTAAGGATAAAACGATGGGGTCTATCTATACATAGATAGATCTTGTCTACATCATGTCATCGTTCTTATTGCATTACTTCGTTTCTCCATGAACTTAATACACTAGATGCATGCTGGATAGCGGTCGATGTCTGGAGTAATAGTAGTAGATGCGGGCAAGAGTCGGTCTACTAATCTTGGACGTGATGCCTATGTAATGATCATTGCCTGGATACCGTCATGATTATTTGAAGTTTTGTCAATTGCCCAACAGTAATGTCAGGACCCCGATTCCAAGTCACATCGATCTATCTGGTAACACCTCATATCACTTTGCGGCCTCACGCACGGTATTCCCACGGGTGTCGCCTTACCAAGGCCCAGGACCGTTTGCGCCTTTTGGCTCACGTATATGATAGTGTCGCTAGCATCCATATGACAGAGAACCCGGGCCGACATGACTAGTCGTGAACCCAAAGTGGCACTAACTTACGGGGACAGGCATACATGAATCAACATCGAGCATGTCGGTCAGCAGCGTGCGAATCCGGGCTGTAGCACTGGGCTAACAGGACTCTGGTGAACCGGGTGTAGCAGGCTAGGTAGGACTCCGGATGTCACCGCGTGACATTTCCCCGAAGGGACAGACACAGGAACGAAGTGAATCACATGCCGGCCAGTCAAGTGTTCCGGGCGGTAGTGCTGGGCTAGCAAGACTCCGGTGAACCGGGCTATAGCGGACTACTATGGCTCATGGAAGCACAAGACTACATTTCCCCATAAGAGAGGCTACCAAGGATAAACAACTAGGTTGCTGGATCCCACACATACCAAGCATTTCAATCATACACACATTATGCTCGATATGTGCAAATACAACATGGCATCACAACAAGACTCTACGACTCAGAGTATTTATTCATTAGGCCCCGAAGAGCCAGATATTACAAACATGGGTCACATGACCCAACATTCAGAGCATACAAGTCAAAGCACATGCGGAAGCTTAACATGTCTGAGTACAGACATCTACAAATGAAAAAGGCTGAGAAGCCTGACTATCTACCAGATCCTGCCGAGGGCACAAGATCGTAGCTGAGGTATCAAGCTAAACGTCGAAGTCCACACGGAACTACTAGCGAGACTGACGTCTCTCTGCAAAACATAAAATAAGCAAACGTGAGTACAAATGTACCCAGCAAGACTTACATCAGAACTATCTACATATGCATCGGTATCAACAAAGGGGGTGGTGGAGTTTAACTGCAGCAAGCCAGCTTTGACTCGATGGCTATCCTGAACTACGACTACAAGTAACTCTTTTGAGGTGGCGCACACGAGTCCACATATTCACCATATCAATACACCACTATGGATCCGCTCCCGTCTCCCTACGAGAACGCTATCCATAGCACTCACGCTTATCTTGCGCATTTTAGAGTATCCACTTTCACTTGTCTATGAACTGTACAGGCGACCCAGAAGTCCTTCTCCGCGGACACGGCTATTCGAATAGATGATGTTAACCCTGCAGGGGTGTACTTCGTCACACACGCTCTCGCCACTTACCACCATGTACACGTCGTGTACCTCGGAACCTTCAAGCGGAAGCCTCGTGAGGGAGTCGGCGATGACCTGACTAACCACACAAGTCTCTAGTCCAGGTTTATCGCCTATTCGGGTTCCATCCGCAAGGAGATCCGGCCGGGGTGTCGCTCACGGCCCCAAACGATGTGTGCAGGGTTCCCGAGCCCACCATCCGGGTGCCACTCGGTACACCAGGCCACGTGTGCCTAGTCTGTCCCAAGCCCACCTGTACCAGGTGCCACTTGGTAGACTACTAACACTACCTACAAACACCAGAAACTAGTTGCAACTCCTGGACAGAGATCAGGTTGATTAATAAGTCGAGAGAGCTTGGAGCGCCCGGAGCCCAATGTGTGGTAGTAACTGTCCATGGATCACAAACACAGAACTCAGTTCCTGAGGACGGTTTCAATGAGACAACCCACCATGTACTCCTACATGGCCTCTCACCGCTACCTTTACCAAATCGTGTTCACACACTTAGCTCTCACACAGTAGGACATGTTCACAACTATCCAATTCATTCCCGATGAATCAGACCTGACACAACTCTAAGCAATAGCAGGCATGATAAAAAAGCATGAATGAGTAGGCACATCAGGGCTCAAACAACTCCTACTCATGCTAGTGGGTTTCATCTATTTACCGTGGCAATGACAGGTTATGCAGAGGATAAAGGGGTTCAGCTACCGCAGCAAGTAACAGATGAATCGTTGTTGTCCTAATGCAGTAAAAGAGAGCAGGAGCGAGAGAGTGGGATTGTACCGGAATGAACAAGGGGGTTTTGCTTGCCTGGCACTTCCGAAGATCATATAGCTCTTCATCAGTGTCATCGAGCTCATCGTCGGAACCACGTCTATCGAGAGGGGACAACACCGGCAAACAGAGAAGAAACACGATCAATGCAATGCACAATATGATGCATGATCATGACATGTCAATATGCTGTGTGTTGGCCTAATGCAACTACAATCAGCTGGGTTTGAGTTATTTTGAACCCCAGGTTCAAGTTCAAACTCAAACTATGAATTATAAAATGCATTATCATGTTTTGATATAAACAGAAGGTTTAAGTTGCTTTATCATGCATGAAACCAGTGCAGATGGATAGGTCGGATTTTTCTGATCATTTTTCATATATAACTTGTTTCATTTGGAGCTACGATTGAATTTCTATGAATTTTAGAAGTTTAGGGCATTTTCTGGAATTTCCTGTATAAGAATAATTCCAGTAATTAAATTACTGTGTCAGCACTACGTCAGGATGACGTCAGCAAGTCAACGGGTCATCCAGGTCAAACTTGACGTGTGGGGTCCACACGTCAGTGACTAACTAACTAACCTAAATTAATTAGTGTTAAACTAATACTAACTAGAAGCATCAGGGGGGTGGCCCACGCGTCAGTGACACAGGGGAGGTCAAACCCCCTGGTCAGCGGGGTCAAACCCGCCGGACTTGGTCCACGGCTCGTCTCCGGTGAAGCCCGAGACGGCGGAGGGGCTACGATGCACGGGAGGAGGAGTTGGTGGTGTCTACGGGCTCCTGGTGCTGCATTGAGCACAGCGGTGAGCTTGGCTTCGAGCCACTGTGGCTCTAGCCACGTCGGCGACGAGGCACGGCGGCGGCGAGCTTCGGCCGCGGTGGTTAGTGGGGCTAGAGGAAGAAATCGACGGCGGGGAGAGAGGGGTTGGGGTGAGGGGCTCACGGCGGTTGCAGCGGTGGCCTCTTCGAGCTCGGGGAAGGCCGGACGGCGACGAGTCGACGATGGGGATCCGTGGCGGCCGACGATGAAGAAGAGGTCGGGGACGGTGTTTTGAGGCGTCTGGCGTCGAGTGGGTCGACGGGGAGGATGAGGGCGTCGAGGCGGAGGCCATGGACACGTCGGCGAGGCGAGGGAGGGCCTGTGGCCATGGCTACGGCGACAGCGAGCTCGCGGCTGTCTCGGCCATGGTGGAGAGGGCGAGAGGGAGGCGAGGGGGAGAATGGCGGGGCGGTCAGAGCGATCCAGACGGCTCTGGCGGGTCTGTCCGCGGCGCCACGCAAGCTAGCAGGCAGGAGGTGGCACGGGCGCGTGTGTGCGCACGGCGAGCACGCGCTCGGCGTCCTTCTGGCGCGGTGGAGACGACGACTGGCGTCGGCCAGCTGGTTTGGGCCGTGCTGGGCCAGGCCAGGTGAGTTTGCTCTCTCTCTCTCTCTCTTATTTCTGTTTCTGTTTTCTTTTTCTGTTATTTGTTTTGATTTAGTTTTAAGCACTAAACCATTTTGCTTTCTTCTGATAATTCTGCAGGGACTAAGGCCAATATTTTCATAGAGAAACATGAACATTTTCTTGGACCTATTTGAAGCAATTTTTATCTTGGTCTTTTTCAGAAATGATTTCTGAGGCTTTCACATGTCCCCATTTCAAATTCATTGAAATTTAAACATGATGCACACATGACTAGCTAGCCTAGAGCAAACCAGAACTAGGGATGTGACAACTCACCCCCACTAAACAAAAATCTCGTCCCGAGATTCAAGCGTAGGGTAAGATGAAAGGGGAACGCAAAGTAACATAATCTTCACGATCCAATTGTTCTTCTCGAAGATGTTGATTCATTGCATCATCTTGATCTTGACATCTTTTCTTTCGAGAGCTTCATCCAACTATGATGACGGAAGAGAGGGAAACTCTACAGGATTGATCTTCTCGAAGATTGAGCTATACAAGATCAACTCGCGGAATGAGATGTTCAAACATCTCGAGTTGAGACACAAAACACATCGAGAGGGATGGAAGAACAAACGATGAGATTTGATTTGGTGGGCAACAATCCCACGCTTAGATAATATGGTGCATGGGTTCCAAAGCAGCGAGGAGTTAATTGCCATGACTCCATAACGGGGCACCTTAGGAAAGGTGACTCGTAGAATTATTCCCTTAAGTGGCAAAAAGAATTACTTTTGATACAAAGATCATTGAAACTCTTTATACCAGCCTAAGGCAATCACAAACAATCGTGTGAGAGAATTCGAAAGAATGGCATACTCATACTAGAAGGAATGATGTGGACTACCTTGTTGAAGACAACACCATGGATGATTTTGCTTATCATCGGGGATGGATGGGACCCATAGTAGGACCACTTTTGAAGATGATCCTAAACAGTAATTACTGAGGTGCAAGCTGGGAACAAAATGCAAATGCTGGGTATGATTCTGGTAACTGGGGATAACTCAACGAGAGTGATTCCACCGTTGAATGGTTCTAGCATAATCGAGGAAACCGAGAGCACAAGGACCCCTGAGGATCAACTTCTAGAATAAGTTGCACTAAATCCTCATGGAGAAGATGGTTAAACAGCTCAATCAAGATACTAC
The DNA here is from genome assembly GCF_018294505.1 of Triticum aestivum. NCBI lineage: Eukaryota > Viridiplantae > Streptophyta > Magnoliopsida > Poales > Poaceae > Triticum > Triticum aestivum. The sequence continues at coordinate 513,963,569 of NC_057799.1, forward strand.
AATGATAGATCTTCCGGCTAGGTGTGTCGGCCAGAACATCAACCTTGTCGGGACCTACATCATAATCTTGGAAAAGTTCCAACCGTCATATCTGCCTGAGATTCGGATCTAGTTGGTAACAGGATATTCCAGACTCATCGAGTCCAGAAGAAAATGAAGGTTTGCAACACAAATCGACGAGATGACGTTGCGAGATTCTCGGGAAATGAGCTACGGTAGCAAGCTCCAAAACATGAGCGGGTTCTGCTACAAACATGTGAACACATTGTCCTAGATAAGCATGGCCACAGAGTAGTCTTACAATAAAACACTACCGAGTTCTAGTTGGGAACCATCTTCGAGGATATCGAAGCCCTTGCATAAGTCCGGATCCTAAGAAGGAACTTCTTCTCCTTGAACAAATCAATCAGTGGCTTGGTGTGCTAGGGATACATATAGAATGAAGGTTGCAAGTCTCCAAACTACGGTATACTTCGCACATATGCATGACCGACTTGGAACGATTCCAGAGGAAGCAAAACAAACTTTCTCAAATTCACGGCGGCAACTTGCATCTAATGCACATGAATTAGAGGAAGTCACTTCTTTCATCCAACATATGCTTCATGAACGGAACATGAAGGCAATGCTTACAAAGTTTCCAATACTAGCTGGATGTTCAACATGAATCATGGAGAAGGTAGCGGTGTTGCTGATGGGCTCAACAACAATTCATCCAGGTTTCCATGGAGATGGAATTCCATAATTATGTGAACAAGTGATAGCATTGGTCAGACCCAAAGGATATAATGGTGTATGCTCGAGGGATCAACCACGAGTAAGACAACATTATGAATATCGTTGGTTCTGATTTGATTTGATGATGGCCCACACTCAAATCAAGGGTTGGGCAAGACGATAGGTTCAACAACTGATCACGAGGACCAATCGATGAAGAAATCATCTTTCTACAACAAACACAAGATATCCCTTTGGAATGAACTAAGTTAGGCAAGCTTTTATCTTCCAACTCTCCAAGTTGTTGTTCAGCTTAACCAACTAGCTCAGGGGTATCCAACACAGATTCTTGGAGAAAGGGTGGTTTACAAGAATACCAACATGATCATGAACTCAACATAGCGGTCAGGTGACGACCTGGTGATACTTCCGAGAAGATATTCGGAAAATCACGTACCACCGATATGTTGCTAAGCTCGAGAACAATCTTGCTTTTCAGGGCAAGACGATATGACCAAGAGAGTGATGGATTGACACAATCCTATCTCATTAATTGAGGGGTGCACCAGGGAAAATGGACTAGGTAACACGATCAATCTCAGGATGATGATTGAATAACCAACACGCTAAGAATGAGATTGTTGTCCATTAACTACCAAGCAACGGGGTTGCTAGGAGTATTGATTTCACGCATCACGATTCACTTGTCGGTGTTCCGGTTACAATAACACGGGACCGAGAATGAATGATGATGGCGAGGAGTATCACTGCGTCAAGAATTCACAAAAGGTGGTGCAATTCCTACGATATTCTCGACATAAAGGGGGTAATACTCGAAGGTAGAACAGAACAAAAGTTGGTTAGGCATTTGATCTGCGGAATACAACTACTTTGACCCAATCCCAGAGATGGACGAGGTACTGGAGTTTGTTTCTCCTAGTCATTCCGGATTAGAATGGCTTGACAGACCACAAGAATAATAGGCATCGATAACACAAATGCACAATTACTCCTGACTATCAATTGATAGACGAGGGCCAGAAAATAACTAAAGAGGGACAACTCAAAGAAACATATGATTTTCTGAGTTGTGGGTGCATAGATTAGCATGTCGAACGAGTTCAACATATTTCTTCCGGATAACCCATGCAGAAGAAGAAGGACTGGCAGATTCACAATTTGAATGGAGTACTCCTCAAGAGCGCCCTGGTTGTGATCTTTTGGTTAAAAGAACTTCTGCCATGATGGTTCATGGTATTTGGAAGAAGGAAATACCACGGACCTCGAGGACTGTCGCAAGGTTACTAATATCTTAAGGGAACTAGCAAATACTAACAACATGAAGTAGGGTGAATCTCGGGTTCAAAAACCCAGGAGTAGAATACCTACTACTAAGTAGCATCACGGGATGCTTTCGAGAATAATGGCCAGAATCATCACACTGGGGATGCAAGCATTGCTAGATTACTAAGTGGTCCTCTAAGACACCTAGGGTCATAATAATAACTCCAACATATATGTCAAGGCAACAGAGTACCTCAACTCAACGATTAGTGTGGTTAATTTGGCCCAAAGGAACATCAAGAACGGAAAGAAGGGATTGCAAATGCATCCGATTATTTAGAAGCCTGGGATGACTCGGACAACATAATGGCTGTAAATGCTCAAAAAGATTTGAGACATCCTGCAAAAATGGTGGCATAACCATTCAGAATCACAATATCAAGGTTTCGAGATCAACTGTCAACACATGGAAGTAGTAGAAACTGAACTGAGGCTTCAGACCAACAATCCTACGAGTCTACGGATTAGTAACACGTGATCCTGATAGAAAGATGAGAAGCCTAGTTCTTAATCCCCGTAGAGGAGAAGAGGTTGACTCAGATCAGAAGGGCATAAGGTAAAGGAGTAAAAAGAGCCTTGCGTTCCCTCCCACAATCAATTCCCTTATATAACTAAAGCATTTCTAGACACAACTTCGACCAGTTTGGCTTGGAAATCCTACAGGCAGTCAGGCTCTGATACAAAAGCTGTCAGGACCCCGATTCCAAGTCACATCGATCTAGCTGGTAACACCTCATATCACTTTGCGGCCTCACGCACGGTATTCCCATGGGTGTCGCCTTACCAAGGCCCGGGACCGTTTGCGCCTTTTGGCTCACGTATATGATAGTGTCGCTAGCATCCATATGACAGAGAACCCGGGCCGACATGACTAGTCGTGAACCCAAAGTGGCACTAACTTACGGGGACAGGCATACATGAATCAACATCGAGCATGTCGGTCAGCAGCGTGCGAAGCTGGGCTGTAGCACTGGGCTAACAGGACTCTGGTGAACCGGGCTGTAGCAGGCTAGGCAGGACTCCGGATGTCACCGCATGACATTTCCCCGAAGGGACAGACACAGGAACGAAGTGAATCACATGCCGGCCAGTCAAGTGTTCCGGGCGGTAGTGCTGGGCTAGTAGGACTCCGGTGAACCGGGCTGTAGCAGACTACTATGGCTCATGGAAGCACAAGACTACATTTCCCCATAAGAGAGGCTACCAAGGATAAACAACTAGGTTGTCGGATCCCACACATACCAAGCATTTCAATCATACACACATTATGCTCGATATGTGCAAATACAACATGGCATCACAACAAGACTCTACGACTCAGAGTATTTATTCATTAGGCCCCGAAGAGCCAGATATTACAAACATGGGTCTCATGACCCAACATTTAGAGCATACAAGTCAAAGCACATGCGGAAGCTTAACATGTCTGAGTACAGACATCTACAAATGAAAAAGGCTGAGAAGCCTGACTATCTACCAGATCCTGCCGAGGGCACAAGATCGTAGCTGAGGTATCAAGCTAAACGTCGAAGTCCACACGGAACTACTAGCGAGACTGACGTCTCTCTGCAAAACATAAAATAAGCAAACGTGAGTACAAATGTACCCAGCAAGACTTACATCAGAACTATCTACATATGCATCGGTATCAACAAAGGGGGTGGTGGAGTTTAACTGCAGCAAGCCAGCTTTGACTCGATGGCTATCCTGAACTACGACTACAAGTAACTCTTTTGAGGTGGCGCACACGAGTCCACATATTCACCATATCAATACACCACTATGGATCTGCTCCCGTCTCCCTACGAGAACGCTATCCATAGCACTCACGCTTATCTTGCGCATTTTAGAGTATCCACTTTCACTTGTCTATGAACTGTACAAGCGACCCAGAAGTCCTTCTCCGCGGACACGGCTATTCGAATAGATGATGTTAACCCTGCAGGGGTGTACTTCGTCACACACGCTCTCGCCACTTACCACCATGTACACGTCGTGTACCTCGGCAACCTTCAAGCGGAAGCCTGGCGAGGGAGTCGGCCACGACCTGACTAACCACACAAGTCTCTAGTCCAGGTTTATCACCTATTCGGGTTCCATCCGCAAGGAGATCCGGCCGGGGTGTCGCTCACGGCCCCAAACGATGTGTGCAGGGTTCCCGAGCCCACCATCCGGGTGCCACTCGGTACACCAGGCCACGTGTGCCTAGTCTGTCCCAAGCCCACCTGTACCAGGTGCCACTTGGTAGACTACTAACACTACCTACAAACACCAGAAACTAGTTGCAACTCCTGGACAGAGATCAGGTTGATTAATAAGTCGAGAGAGCTTGGAGCGCCCGGAGCCCAATGTGTGGTAGTAACTGTTCATGGATCACAAACACAGAACTCAGTTCCTGAGGACGGTTTCAATGAGACAACCCACCATGTACTCCTACATGGCCTCTCACCGCTACCTTTACCAAATCGTGTTCACACACTTAGCTCTCACACAGTAGGACATGTTCACAACTATCCAATTCATTCCCGATGAATCAGACCTGACACAACTCTAAGCAATAGCAGGCATGACAAACAAGCATGAATGAGTACGCACATCAGGGCTCAAACAACTCCTACTCATGCTAGTGGGTTTCATCTATTTACTGTGGCAATGACAGGTTATGCAGAGGATAAAGGGGTTCAGCTACCGCAGCAAGTAAAAGAGAGCAGGAGCGAGAGAGTGGGATTGTATCGGAATGAACAAGGGGGTTTTTCTTGCCTGGCACTTCCGAAGATCATATAGCTCTTCATCAGTGTCATCGAACTCATCGTCGGAACCACGTCTATCGAGAGGGGACAACACCGGCAAACAGAGAAGAAACACGATCAATGCAATGCACAATATGATGCATGATCATGACATGTCAATATGCTGTGTGTTGGCCTAATGCAACTACAATCAGCTGGGTTTGAGTTATTTTGAACCCAAGGTTCAAGTTCAAACTCAAACTATGAATTATAAAATGCATTATCATGTTTTGATATAAACAGAAGGTTTAAGTTGCTTTATCATGCATGAAACTAGTGCAGATGGATAGATCGGATTTTTCTGATCATTTTTCATATATAACTTGTTTCATTTGGAGCTACGGTTGAATTTCTATGAATTTTAGAAGTTTAGGGCATTTTCTGGAATTTCCTGTATAAGAATAATTCCAGTAATTAAATTACTGTGTTAGCACTACGTCAGGATGACGTCAGCAAGTCAACGGGTCGTCCAGGTCAAACTTGACGTGTGGGGTCCACACGTCAGTGACTAACTAACTAACCTAAATTAATTAGTGTTAAACTAATACTAACTAGAAGCGTTAGGGGGGTGGCCCACGCGTCAGTGACACAGGGGAGGTCAAACCCCCTGGTCAGTGGGGTCAAACCCGCCGGACTTGGTCCACGGCTCGTCGCCGGTGAAGCCCGAGACGGCGGAGGGGCTCGGGATTTGCCCACGGTCGACCAAATCGGTCGCGGTTTGGTCCTACGCGTAGCTGGGGCTCGCGCGCATCTGGTAGGGCAAGTGGGAGGAGCTGGGGTGGAGCGAGCTCGCCGGAGTCGAGCTCGTGGCGGCGGCTGGAGTTCGGACGGGGCTGGGGTCGGCGCTACGGTGCACGGGAGGAGGAGCTGGTGGTGTCTACGGGCTCCTGGTGCTGCGTTGAGCACAGCGGTGAGCTTGGCTTCGAGCCAGTGTGGCTCTAGCCACGTCGGCAACGAGGCACGGCGGCGGCGAGCTTCAGCCGCGGTGGTTAGTGGGGCTAGAGGAAGAAATCGACGGCGGGGAGAGAGGGGTTGGGGTGAGGGGCTCACGGCGGTTGCAGCGGTGGCCTCTTTGAGCTCGGGGAAGGCCGGACGGCGACGAGTCGACGATGGGGATCCGCGGCGGCCGACGATGAAGAAGAGGTCGGGGACGGCGTTTTGAGGCGTCTGGCGTCGAGTGGGTCGACGGGGAGGATGAGGGCGTCGAGGCGGAGGCCATGGACACGTCGGCGAGGCAAGGGAGGGCCTGTGGCCATGGCTACGGCGACAGCGAGCTCGCGGCTGTCTCGGCCATGGTGGAGAGGGCGAGAGGGAGGCGAGGGGGAGAATGGCGGGGCGGTCAGAGCGATCCAGACGGCTCTGGCGGGTCTGTCCGCGGCGCCACGCAAGCTAGCAAGCAGGAGGTGGCACGGGCGCGTGTGTGCGCACGGCGAGCACGCGCTCGGCGTCCTTCTGGCGCGGTGGAGACGACGACTGGCGTCGGCCAGCTGGTTTGGGCCGTGCTGGGCCAGGCCAGGTAAGCGCCAGGTGAGTTTGCTCTTTCTCTTTTATTTCTGTTTCTGTTTTCTTTTTCTGTTATTTGTTTTGATTTAGTTTTAAGCACTAAACCATTTTGCTTTCTTCTGATAATTTTGCAGGGACTAAAAGGATTATCCCAAAGCCCCTCACAATTTCTCAGAATTATTGGACACATATTCGATATATCGCAAATATAAATCCAATGCAAATAGTTATTGCATTAGCTTCAAATGCCCAAAATAAATATTTATGATCTCCTAAAAATATTTGTTTGAATTTTAATTCTGGCCAATATTTTCATAGAGAAACATGAACATTTTCTTGGACCTATTTGAAGCAATTTTTATCTTGGTCTTTTTCAGAAATGATTTCTGAGGCTTTCACATGTCCCCATTTCAAATTCATTGAAATTTAAACATGATGCACACATGACTAGCTAGCCTAGAGCAAACCAGAACTAGGGATGTGACAAGTAATTTGTTCACCCACTGTTTGCTATTTTCCTCGAGAGAAGCCACTAGTGAAACCTACGGCCCCCGGGTCTCTTTCTCATATTATTTGCCTTTGCGATCTATTTTCCTTTGCTTTTATTTTCAGATCTATTAAACTAAAAATACAAAAATACCTTGCTGCAATTTATTCTTATTTATTTTATTTGGCGCTCGATCTATCAATCTACTACAATTTACCTCACGTCCGTTTGCCTATCTTGAGGCGCTGTACCTGGAAGGGATTGACAACCCCTTTAACACGTCGGGTTGCGAGGATTTGTTATCTGTGTGCAGGGGTTGTTTACGTTGTGTTGCTTGGTTCTCCTACTAGTTCGATAACCTTGGTTTCACATCTGAGGGAAATACCTACCACTGCTGTGCTGCATCATCCCTTCCTCTTTGGGGAAATACCGACGTAGCTTCAATCCGCATCAAAAGGAATTTCTGGCGCCGTTGCTGGGGAGGATCTTCAACATATACCAGGTTCCTAATCACAAATCTCATCTCCTCGCAATTTACATTATGTGCCATTTGCCTCTCATTTTCCTCTCCCCCACTTCACAAAAATTTGCCGTTTTATTCACCCCTCTTTTTCGTTCGCCGTTCTTTTGCTTTTAAGTCTTGATGGCTAGCGCTCCTACTCCTCCTTTGTCACCAGATTTTGAAGTTCTTTACTTCAAACAAAAATAAGGAGAAAATTTGAAAGATGCTTGGTATAGCCTTATGGAATCTTATAGCATTTGCAATTTAAAAGGGGACGCTAAGATCATGCTTCATAATTTTTACATAGGATTGGCTTTGCATCATAGACAACTCCTAGACTACGCCGCTAAAGGGAATTTTATTGAGCTTGATGCCAATGCTGCCTATGAAATTTTAGAAGGAATTTTGGGAGTTCCACCTCAAATGAAGGGGTTTTCTTTCACCCCTAAGGGAGTTCAAATGTTGGACAAACTTGGTGATTTGCATAAACATATGGTTGAAATACAGAAATATAATGAACCCCTCAAACACCTCAATGGTAGTATCAATCGCATGAATACCTTAATTACTCTTTGCAACAAGCGATTGGATATTTTGGATCTAAAGTTGGTTTCTTTTACGGAGAATTTAGGGAAGCGTAAAGAGCCTCCTTGGTTTGAGAAAACCCTTACTAAATTTTCCAAAACTTCAGATGACAATACTTAGATCCTTGCTTTATGCCTAGCTAAGGGCGTAAAACTATAGCGCTTGTTGGGAGGCAACCCAATGAATAAAATATATTTTTGCTTTGTGCTTTCTATTCTTGAGTGTTTGCACAATTATGCTACTGCTATGATTGTGTTTTTTGTGTTTTAATTAGTGTTTGTGCCAAGTAAAGCCTATAGGATCTTCTTGGGTGATAGTTGTTTGATCTTGCTGAAAAACAGAAACTTTTGCGCTCACGAAAACGATTCTCATTTTTTACTAGAGAGTGCTAAAATGCCAATTCTTTTTGCAGAAGATTAATATAAGAATTTCCCAGGTCGTCCTATTTTTTCAAAAAAATTGGAGTTCCAGAAGTTTTCGAAATAGTCAGATTGCTACAGACTGTTCTGTTTTGACAGATTCTGTTTTTCTTTGCGTTGTGTGCTTACTTTGATGGCTCTATGGTTTTATTTGATGAGTTTTTGCCATATAAAAGTTGGAATACATTAGATATAATGCAAAAACAAAATATGAATTGGTTTGGTACAATACTTATAGTAGTGATTTGCTTTATTTTACTAACGGATCTCACGAAGGTTTTGTTGAGTTTCGTGTGATTGAAGTTTTCAAGTTTTGGGTTATCTTACGATGGATGAAGGAATAAGGAGAAAGAAGAGCCTAAGCTTGGGGATGCCCCGGCATCCCAAGCTATTATCCAAAAATGAGCAAACAACTAAGCTTGGGGATGCCCCCGAGTGGCATCCCCTCTTTCTTCTAACGACCATTGGTATTTTACTCGAAGCTATATTTTTATTCGTCACATACTATGTGTTTTGCTTGGAGCATCTTGTATGATATGAGTCTTTGCTTGTTTTATTTTGTGTTTGAAGTCTTGATCCCTTGCTGTACACACCTATTTGAGAGAGCCAAAATCATGTCATGACTTGTTAGAATTGCTCTCTATGCTTCACTTAAATATTTATGAGCTATGGACTTGCTCTAGTGCTTCACTTATATCTTTTTGAGCATGGTGTGCTTTAGTATTTTTGAAGAAATGATCTCTTGCTTCACTTAGATTTATTTGAGAGTTAGTAAAATTTCCAAGAAAATCTCTCTTGCTTCACTTAAATTAATTTGAGAGAAAGAAATAAATAGTATGCTCATGATCTTCACTTATATTTGTTTGAGCTTGTCAAAAGCAACACATGAAAATTAGTCCCAAAGTAATAGATATCCAAGAAGGATATAATAAAAACTTTCATGAAGATCATTGGACAAAATAAACTTGATTCTTAGTAATAGTTTTGAGATGTGACTATGTGATATGTGAGTTATGTTGATGAGTAATTATGCTTTAGTAAGAATATGGGTGTTAAGGTTTGTGATTCCCTATGCAAGCACGAAAGTCAATAATTATGCAATGAAATTATATCCTACTTGTGGTGCATTATTCGGTGTTAATTATGCTTAATGCTCGCTTATGAGATTATTCGTTTCTTGGTTGGTAGCTTCCCAATCTTTTTGCTAGCCTTCATTTTGCACTAAGTATGATCTCTACTTGTGCATCCAAAAACCATTAAACCAGTTTTGCCACATGAGTCCACTATATCTACCTATATGCGGTACTCTTTTGCCGTTCTAAGCAAATTTGCATGTGCCATCTCTAATTTTTAAAATAAACTTCTCTTTTGTGTGTTGTTTCGCTCGCGGAGCGGTGAAGGGTGGCTAATATTTTCCATGCTAGATGTGTTATTCTCACGATGAGTGTTCACTTGTCATTGCATGAGAGTAAGGCAAAGGTATTAGGGATGCCCAGTCCCGAAATGAAAAATGAATTTACTTTATGTTGTCAAATAATAAATTCCTTGGAAAGTGTTGGCATGGAGGGAAACCGTGGATACGGCTAGCCATGGAAAGTGAAAGTATAGTTGAAAAAGGAATAAACTTTATTTTCTGTTTGGGAACCGCCTATGATATATCTAGCATGGAAAGTGTTGGTAACTCTAAGTCGTTTTCGTTGGTGGGAAGGATACACCTCCCAAAATGTTTTTACCTCTAAGTTTTTCGCTTTGAGCTCTGGCACCTCTACAAATCCCTACTTCCCTCTGCGAAGGGCCTTTCTTTTGCTTTATGCAATTTTTATTTTTAAAAATTTGAGTCTCCATCTTATCTTAGAAAAGCACCAACTAGGAGGCAATATGATCGTACTTGAGTATTGGGTGTAGCTAATATGCGAGTGTGTTTCATGAATGGATCAATGATTGAGCATAATGGGCTGATAACTTATTTTAGCGTTGATATTTTGAAAGACATGGTTGCTTGTTGATATGCTTGAGTATTTAAATTATCATGTCAAAACTAGACTATTGCTTTGAACAATATAAAAGTCCAAATGTCCATGCTATAAAGAAAAGAAATATGATATGACATGATAGGCAGCATTCCACATCATAAATTCTGTTTTTATCACTTACCTACTCGAGGACGAGTAGGAGTTAAGCTTGGGGATGCTGATATGTCTCCAACGTATCTATAATTTTTGATTTGTTTCATGTTGTTGTACTATCAATCTTGGATGTTTTATAATCATTTTATATCATTTTTGTACTAACCTATTGACATAGTGCCAAGTGCGAGTTGCTGTTTTCTGCATGTTTTTTACATCGCAGGAAATCAATATCAAACGGAGTCCAAATGCAACGAAACTTCATGGAGATTTTTTATGGACCAGAAGACACATATTGGGCCCTGGCTGCACCTAGGCGGTGCTCCGAGGAGAGCACAACCCACCAAGGCGCCAGGAGGCCCAGGCACGCCCTGGTGGGTTGTGCCCACCTCGGGTGCCCCCCAGACCGCCTCTTTGCTCTAAAAATACCCCAATATTCCCAAAACCCTAGGGGAGTCGATGAAATATTCATCCAGCCGCCGCAGAGTCTAGAACCACCAGATCCAATCTAGACACCATCTCGGATGGGGTTCACCACCTCCATTGGTGCCTCTCCGATGATGCGTGAGTAGTTCTTTGTAGAACTTCGGGTCTGTAGTTAGTAGCTAGGTGGCTTCCTCTCTCTCACTGAATTCTCAATACAATGGTCTCTTGGAGATCCATACAATGTAACTCTTTTGTGATGTGTTTGTTGGGATCGATGAACTTTGAGTTTATGATCAGATCTATCTTTTTATATCCATGAAAGTATTTGAGTTTCTTTGATCCCTTTTATGCATGATTACTTATGGCCTCGTATTTCTTCTCCAATATTTGGGTTTTGTCGTGGTTTTGTCACGGCAGATGTCCTAGAGAAAGGACTTAGTCATGGAGCCATCGCTACGGGTTAACTTAAAGGGGTTAAAGCGGACAAGGGACGCAAGAGAGTTTTATACTAGTTCGGCCCCTTACGATGAAGGTAAAAGCCTACGTCTAGTTGTGATGGAATTGCTGGGGTTTCGATGACCAGGGAGCGAATACGCTTTACCTGAGTCTCAAGTTGTTGTCTGTTGTCCTTGAACCGCCACCGGGTCGTCCCCTTATATACATGGGTTGACGCCCGTCGGTTTACAGAATCCCAAGGCCGGCTCATAATCGTGTCCGGCTCGGTCTCTGCTACTTCTATCTTACAACACAAGTGTACATATCAATGCCGGTTTATGTCTACAGGCCTTAAACCGGCTTTGGGCCCTGGGCCTTCATAAAGTGTCACCGTCTGTCTTCATGGACTTCAGATACAAATGAACTACTTATGGGGTTAACCCGACCTCTCCTGGCCGGTTTACGCCCAGTGGTAATATCCCCAACATTAGGCCCCAGATTGATTTGAACAGGTTCATGTCAATCCTCAATACTTAAGAAAATTTCTTCTTCAACATCTTCACATAATCTTGTAAACCGCTGTGACATCATCTTCTAGGACCATGGTAAACCGCCGTGACGTCACCTGTTATTTAAAACTGTGTATAATCCACCTTCATTAATGAGCCTCCGACAATCGAGGCGACAGCTCTGCCTCATATCCAAAATTTAGGCTCCTCGATTTTTGCGCCTGACGCTTATCTTTCTACCCTTATAAATAGGGCCAGGGGGTCTTTCCATCCCCCCCCCCCGTATCTCTTCACCTCATCTTCTTCCTTGCACTGCCCATCCTTTGGAGCTCCGCCGCCACCATCGATCTTCGTTTCTTCCTCTGCGACGGCCGCTGCATCAACCTGATCGGACCAGAAAAACGCGGCAATCCTCCGTTGCTTCCTCAGCACCAGTACGTTCCTCCTTTCTTACTCCAGATTGACCATTAGGGTTCGTCGTTCTTCGTAGTTCTTCGAAGTTCTTGAATCTATCTGTTTCTCTTTAGCAGTACCAATGGCTAGTTTGGATTTGCTTTTTCCAAAGCCTTTGTACTTTAAACTCCTGCTTCCTTGTTAGAACATCTGCCTTGTATAAAACTCATCTCAACTTGGTGAACCTTTAACACGTTGGGAATTAGGTCAGAATATATTTTGTTTTTTCCAACGTGCGGTAGATCTGAAATTACCATGGCAAGATGTGAAACTTGTTTCTTCCTTCACTTATACACTTTTAATACCAGATTGGGCGGTTTAACTTCATATACAAAATGATGACCCAATAGATACCATTAGTCCCTTGTTGAACCGCCAATGCATTCATCATTGTACTGTTTCCATTATCAGATTCCGGTTTACGAATAACCAATTTCGGTTTAACAATATGCTTACATCCTTATACCGTTGTATAGTTGTCCATTGTAAATCTTAAACCGGCAATAATCATGTTTCAGATCTTTCATTGCCATGGCCAAGCAAGTCTATGAATGCAATTGGGCTCCTTCTCGAGTAACCGAAGAAGAGTTAAACAATCTTGTTAAAATGGGCGCTTTAGCCAAGAAAGATGCCATCCACTAGAGGGTCCCTGGCCCGGAAAATCCTCCTACACCCAAGGACGGAGAGGTAGTCGTGTTTGCTGACCATCTGAGTCGAGGTTTTAGCCCTCCCGGTTCGAAATTTTTCTGAGATGTACTAGCCAATTTTCAGCTGCGCCCTCAAGACATCGGTCCCAATTCTGTGACCAACATCTGCCACTTCAAAGTCTTCTGTGAGGTTTATCTGCAAGAGGAACCTACAGTCGAACTGTTTAGGGATTTCTTTCACTTAAACCGTCGCACAGAGTTCTCGGATGGACCCAATACGGAACTGGGCGGAATGGCGGTTCAGAAAAGGAAGGAAACCACTTTCCCTCACCCCAAGCTCCACAGTCACCCCAAAGAGTGGAACTAGACCTGGTTTTATTGCAAGGATACATCTCCACCTGATGAAAACCCCCTGCCGGGTTACCGCCCTGAACGCCTGAGCAACACACATCCTTTTCCTCAAAGGTTGACTGCAAAAGAAAGGGCCAACTATGCTCCTCAATTATCAAAGCTTAGAGCCTTCATGGCAAACGGTTTGACAGGAGTTGATCTTGCTCGTTGTTGGATAAGCTGGAGTATTCTGCCCTTAAGCCGGCGCTCCGGTTTGATGTGTGAGTATACGGAGAGTTTGAAGGATGCTCAACGGCACATTGACATTCAGCTTACAGATGCAGAAGTCACTGAGGCTGTAAAAAAGATGCTGAACGAACCGGAGGTTGTCTGTGCCCAAACCGGACTACTCCCTTTTTGCACTTTCAACAAACCACCAGCTGTAAGAATCATATAATCTTTTTATCTGAAGTTGCTTCTGTCCAAATATTCTCTGAAAGTGTGATTATCTTCTGACAGGGTGATGATCCGTTCTGGAACAAGAAACCACCACAAAACAAACTGGCGAAGCCGCAAGATAAACCGGTCAAGCCAGTTCGTCCAAAGACCAAGGTTGTTAAAAAACCTGCCAAGAAAAGGACCATTGCATCCTCCGATCTACCAGCTGATGACGATGTGGGTAATCCGGAATCAGAGGTAGAACTTGACTCTCTTGGTTCATTTTTCGTACACCTCACTGACAATGATTATTATCAGGACGACGCTGAAGGCAGTCATGCTGATGATGTAGAGGTAATCATTCTTTCCTTCGATTCAGATCCTCTGCCGACATCAAAAATCCGTCGAGCAAACCGGGAAGTAAAATTTTCTCACCCCTTGCTTACTTGGACCCAAACTTTCTTTTGAAGACACAACAGCACGAGGCTCGCCACACAACCCGACACAGCGACCAGGTAGTTACCTCCGCCGGTTTACCGAACACTCCGGTTCGGAAACGCCGATCAGAGGTCTCTTATCCCCTTGACACTTCATGCCCCAAAGCGGGTTGTTTCCGCCATTGTCTTAACCCGTCTGATTCAAATTATCAGGGTACTTCTCACTCATCTTCTGGCGAATCGTCAGCCACAAAGCTTCCACCCCTCAAAACAGTTCTTGGGTGAGTCATACACTTACTTTTATCCTTGATATGTTATTTTACTATATACTGCACTGATCCTCTTGTTTATTCTTCTCAGCGCCAAGCCCAGACCCAGCAAGAAGGCTCGGTTGAATAAACCGGCTGATGAGGACGTGGCTATTGAACCGGAGAAAACTCCAGATCCTGAAGAGACCAACATTGATGCCATACTGAATGACCCTCCACCTCAAGATCTTGACTTCGTTGCAGAGCAGGTAAAAGTTGACACCACAAGCCATGCTAACCAGCCAACCAGCCCTGTCCGGACTGATGACAAATCGGTCAGTCCAGTGAAAAATACTGACAAACCGCCAACCCCAGTAACGACTGCTGATGACAAAGACGATGATATTATGATTACTGGCACTGGCCATACCACTCCTGGCAAACCAGTCCCTTTGTCAAAGCATACTACCAAAGATGAGCTCTCTGCAATTGGCAAAGGCAAATGGAACGCCGATTTGTCCAATTATGCCCATCTGAATGCTCAAGACCTTCACTCCGGCTTCTTGAACCGTCTATACACCAGCCGTGACTATGAAGCCGGTTTGGTAAATTTAATGAAGGAGCGATATGAGGTAACTACATAAGTGTTTCTCTCTTACATCTAATTGCAGCTTATCAACTCCAGTAGAACCCAAGTAACAGTTTAGTATACCAATCTAAACCGGGACTTAATAACAATTTCAGGTTTGCAACAATGCATCCTAACTTCACTGATGTAGCCCCCAAGGGCCGGTTTAACTTTATAAAGATGAACCGGGACTTTGTAGCAGAATTCCCATATCAGCAAGTCTGAGCAAACACACATTAGCCCCCAAGTGCCAAGTTTAATACTTGTATTGTGCTTGGGACTTGCAAAAATTTCTCATAAAGAGCAAATATGCATTAGGCCCCAAGTACCAAGGGCATAACTTGTTATGTGCTTGGTACTTCAAACATGTACTGTCAACTCATTATATATCTGTCTCTTTATAGGCTAATCTGAGCAAGAAGGAAAGCCAAACCGCTGATCTGCAAGAAAACCTCAAGACCCAACAAGCTGAAGCTTCCAAAGCGAAGGAAGAATTGACCAGCGCTCTAGGCGCTATGGAGAAACTGAAAGAGGGCTTCAACAAAGAGCGGGCGGATTGGGAGACTGAAAAATCCGCTTTGATAAAAAGGGCTGAAAAAGCAGAAGCCGCTCTTAAACCGGTGGTTGATGAACTGACCAGCGTAAAGCGGCAGATTCATGCCATGACTGCTGCTGTGTTCGGTAAAACATCTTTTCCTTAATACTTTCAACATATCTCTCCCATGTGTTGTCGGTTTACTGATGTGTACAATGGTGCAGGAACTCGCATTAGCCATCTGGGCTCTGATGTACAGAAGAAGTTGAAAGCTGCCTACACTCTGATAGAGCAGCTGTATACCGGTGCGCAGCGGATCATCTATACTGCTTCACATAATAATCCTCCTCCCACTTTGATCAAGGATACCTTAGAAAGGTTATCTATGCTTCCTGCCCGAGTAGACGAGCTAAAAAAGTCTGCCGCTAGAACGGGCGCTTTGGCCGCACTAACCCGGGCAAAAGCGTGGGTACCTGACTTTGATCCAGTGGAGGTGGCCCAAGGCTATCCCAGTTTAAAGGAAGACAGAACAGAATTTGGCAATGATGATCTCCGAATCATAAACCGGGAAGTACACCCATTCGCTTGTCAACTGGTTGAAGAGGCAGATCTTTCATACTATCAGGCGAGTTATGATGATAAGAACAGACGGGTTGCGGCACCAATTCCAAAAGCGCAAAATCTTATCCCACCAATCCGTAAGCACACTTATGCCCCTGACATTGAACCGTCCACGCTGATAAGCGATGAAGCTGTATTCCAAGCCCTGACTGGGATCGACTGGGCAACTGTTGATTTCCAGCCACTGGGTAGAGAGGAGGGAGTTGAATCGGTGCGAGATGATCCGCGGCCGTCAGGCCAAGCTGGTGACCAACCATGAACCGGAGGCCGGTTTAGTCTTCTACATGCTGCAACCTGTATTTGAGAAAACAATTATCCTTTTGGGCACTGAAACGCCTTGTAATATGCTAGTTAAAATACTTGGTCTGGTATGCCTTCGTGCATATTTATCTGCGACTGATGCTTGCTTAATCCGACATGCTTAAGATATGATATTCATAATCCATAGCCATTTATTCAAGCTGTTCCTGCAGATAAGAAGCTTAAAGCGCCCTGGTGGTTTACCCCCGGGCGGGTCATGATACCCAAATATATATATGATCAAGGTCTATAACCAAGGTTGTAAAAGATAACCAAATATGGAAATATATAATACCTGCGACCTTTAGGCATGATGTTGGCTGACCAACTTTGTAGTGAGGGCCATAACCCTACTCTGGAGGATAAGTAACTCCTGATATATGATGCCGGTTTACAATAAAACCGTTCCGGGTTGTGAGAAACCCCGGTTTATTCCATACTGGTGCCTTTGAATCAAAACCAGACTAGGCTGATAGTCTCCGGATTATAATTTGATCGTGTACTAACAACTTGTAGTTGACAGCCTAACCGGGTTGATAAACACCGGTTTTAAAAACGTCACAAATCTTATGAAACAAAGAAAACTTAGCAAAAGGCAAATAAAAACCGTTGTAGTCGAGGCTTTTCACGGGCTGCCAGGCCCCAAATTCGAGGCTTTTCATGGGCTGCCAGGCCACTGAGTTAAACCATTTTTGCAAAGCCTTTTAAGACGGTCCCCAATCCTTAACCAATCATCATTTTAACTTGACAAGTTCAGGGTCTTCATTTTAGAGTAACTTGTCAAAGTTCTAAGGGTCATACCAGGTTTACCTGGGCGGAGTGACTTACTTAAATAGGCAGGTTAACCCAGGGTTTTAGGTGTATACACCAGGCTTCCAAGCCATGGCTTGATAGCCTGTTACAAGTGTAGATTCTTAGTTCATTTCGACAGCAAAGAATCCCCAAGCAACATTGTGAGTTGTGCTCAGTGGGTGCCTATGTTTGAGCTGTTGTTTTACAATGCTCTCTTTGGCCCTGGATTGATGTGGCTTTGAGCCGATCAAGAGGTGTGACTGTGGTTCGGATACGACCAAGCCCCCAAGTGATGCTGTGGCATTGCACCGATCAAGAGGTGTAGCTATGGTTCGGATACGACCAAGCCCCCAAGTGATGTTCTGGCATTGCGCCAATCAAGAGGTGTAGCTACGGTTCGGATACAACCAAGCCCCCAAGTAATGTAATATAAAGCTTTGAGAAGCTAAATCAAGGGGTAAACCGGACGCCGCTTTGTAGGCTCCATGTAACCACACATGATGTAATAAAAACAATAGATACCCCGCTTTAGCTGAGGTTCCGGTTTATTATATTGATCATAATATATACAATGTCATAATATGTACATAAGCAGAGCCTATAGCTCAAGTATAGTAGGGCCAAAGATGAGCAATATTCCACGGCCGGTTGGTCTCCTCCTCCGATTTACGTGAGTCTTTGCGCTCTCGAACATCGATTAGGTAGTATGACCCGTTGTGTAGATTCTTGCTGACCACAAAGGGTCCTTCCCAAGGGGGGGATAGCTTATGCATATCCGTCTGATCCTGGATGAGCCGAAGCACCAAATCACCTTCTTGAAAGGTTCTGGTTCTAACCCGGTGGCTATGATAACGACGCAGATCTTGCTGATATATCGCCGGACGGGCTGCCGCCATGTCATGTTCCTCATCTAACAGGTCAAGAGCTTCTTGCCGTGCCTTCTCGTTGTCAGCTTCAACATATGCCGCTACACGAGGCGAGTCATGACGGATGTCACTAGGAAGAACTGCTTCCGCTCCATAAACCATGAAGAATGGTGTGTATCCTGTCGATCTGTTGGGTGTGGTATTGATGCTCCACAACACAGAAGGTAACTCCTCAACCCAACAACCTGGCGTCCGTTGCAAAGGAACCATAAGCTGGGGTTTGATGCCTCTCAAGATCTCTTGATTGGCCCTCTCCGCTTGACCATTAGACTATGGGTGAGCCACTGATGACACGTCAAGCCGGATGTGCTCACGTTGACAGAACTCCTTCATGGCACCTTTTGACAGATTGGTACCATTGTTTGTTATAATGCTGTGTGGAAAGCCGAACCGGAAGATCACCTTTTTGATGAATTGAACCGCCGTGGCTGCGTCACACTTACTAACTGGCTCTGCCTCCACCCACTTTGTGAACTTATCAACCGCCACCAAAAGGTGGGTCTTCTTGTCCTTGGACCTCTTGAAAGTCCCAACCATATCCAGCCCCCAAGTTGCAAACGGCCAGGTGATTGGAATCATCCTCAATTCTTGAGCCGGTACATGAGCGCGCCTTGAGAATTTCTGACAGCCATCACATCTTTTGACCAAGTCCTCGGCATCAGCATGAGCTGTCAACCAATAGAAACCGTGACGAAACGCCTTGGCCACCAAAGATTTTGAACCGGCGTGGTGACCACAATCTCCTTCCTGGATCTCACGCAAAATTTCACGGCCTTCCTCAGGAGACACACAGTGTTGAAACGCCCCTGTCACACTGCAATGATGTAACTCTCCATTGATAATAGTCATGGACACGGACCGCCGGATTATCTGCCTGGCCAAAGTTTCATCCTCTCGTAACTCGCCCCAGTTCATATACGCCAGATATGGAACCGTCCAATCCGGGATAACATGAAGAGCCGCCACCAACTGTGCCTCCGGATCAGGAACAGCCAAATCCTCTTCACCAGGGAGCTTGACGGACGGATTATGCAAAACATCCAGGAAGACATTAGGTGGAACCGGTTTACGTTGGGAACCCAGGCGGCTTAAAGCATCTGCCGCTTCATTCTTCCTCCGGTCCACATGATCCACCTGATAACCTTTAAAGTGACCTGCAACAATATCCACCTCACGACGATATGCTGCCATTAGTGGGTCCTTAGAATCCCAAGTGCCGGACACTTGTTGAGCCACCAGATCCGAGTCACCGAAGCACTTAACTCGGCTTAGGTTCATCTCCTTAGCCATCCGAAGACCATGGAGTAAAGCCTCATATTCAGCTGCATTGTTAGTGCAAGGGAACATTAAACAGAGAACATAACAAAACTTATCACCTCGTGGGGAAGTTAATACGACTCCAGCCCCCGAGCCCTCCAATTGCCTGGACCCATCAAAATGAATAGTCCAATAAGTATGATCCGGCTTCTCCTCTGGTGCTTGTAATTATGTCAAATCATTGATGAAATCCACAAGTGCCTGAGATTTGATCGACGTTCGGGGTATGTATTTCAACCCGTGAGGCCCGAGCTCTATAGCCCACTTAGCAATCCGGCCAGTTGCTTCCCTGTTCTGGATTATATCTCCCAACGGAGCAGAGCTGACCACCATGATGGGATGACCTTGGAAATACTTCTTAAGCTTCCAGCTTGCCCTAAAAACCCCATACACCAATTTTTGCCAATGCGGGTACCTCGGCTTGGACTCAATAAGTACCTCACTGATATAGTAGACCGGCCATTGAACCGGATATTCCTTTCCCGCCTCCTTGCACTCCACCACAATAGCCACACTAACAGCCCGGGCGTTAGCTGCCACATATAGCAACAATGGCTCTTTGTCAACCGGAGCAGCGAGAACCGGCGGATTAGCCAACTGCCACTTTAAGTCCTCAAATGCTTCATTAGCGGCGTCACTCCAGACGAAGTTATCCGTTTTCTTTAGCATCTGATACAAAGGGATGGCCTTCTCGCCAAGGCGACTAATAAACCGGCTCAACGCGGCAATCCGGCCTGCCAGGCGTTGAACATCATTGATACACTTCGGTTTGGCCAAGGAGGTGATGGCCTTGATCTTTTCCGGATTAGCTTCAATACCCCGGTTAGACACCAAAAAAACCAAGAGCTTGCCTGCAGGTACACTAAAGACGCACTTGGCCGGATTAAGCATCATTTTGTAAACCCGCAGGTTATCGAAGGTTTCCTTCAAGTCATCAATCAATGTCTCCTTCTTCCTTGGTTTCACCACAATATCATCCACATAGGCGTGAACATTGCAGCCGATCTGTTTATGAAGACAATTCTGCACACACCGTTGATAAGTCGCCTGGGCACTCTTGAGCCCAAAGGGCATGGACACATAGCAGAAGGCTCCAAAGGGAGTTATGAAGGTTGTCTTCTCCTGGTCCTGAACTGCCATTTTGATCTGATGATAACCAGAATATGCATCCAAAAAGCTCAAACGCTCGCAACCCGCCGTAGCATCAATAATTTGATCAATACGAGGGAGGGTAAAAGGATCTGCTGGACAAGCTTTGTTAAGGTCTGCGTAGTCCACACACATACGCCAAGTGCCGTTCTTTTTAAGGACCAGCACCGGATTAGCCAACCACTCAGGATGGAATACTTCAATGATAAATCCAGCCGCCAAGAGCCTGACTACTTCTTCTCCAATAGCTTTGTGTCTTTCTTCATTGAACCGGCGGAGAAACTGCTTGACCGGTTTATACTTGGGATCAACATTGAGAGTGTGCTCAGCGAGTTCTCTCGGTACACCTGGCATGTCAGAAGGCTTCCATGCAAAGATGTCCCGATTCTCACGGATGAACTCGATGAGCGCGCTTTCCTATTTCGGATCCAAGTTAGCGCTGATGCTAAACTGCTTGGACGAATCGCCAGGCACTAAGTCAACAAGCTTAGTCTCATCAGCCGATTTAAACTTCAGGGCCGGATCATGATCTGTAGTTGGTTTCTTCAACGAAGTCATATCTCCCGGATCAACATTGTCCTTGTAAAACTTCAACTCTTCTGTTGCACAAACCGACTCAGCATAAGCCGCATCACCTTCTTCACACTCCAGAGCAATCTTGCGGCTCCCATGCATGGTTATAGTTCCCTTGTGACCCGGCATCTTGAGCTGCAGATAGACATAACAAGGCCGTGCCATAAACTTAGAATAAGCTGGCCGTCCAAATAGGGCATGATACGGGCTTCTGATTTTCACCACTTCAAAGGCCAAGGTTTCTGATCTCGAGTCATGCTCATCTCCAAAAGCCACCTCCAGAGCTATCTTTCCAACAGGATATGCCGACTTACCAGGCACCACACCATGGAACACCGTATTGGACGGTTTAAGATTTTTATCTGTTAACCCCATGCGACGGAAAGTTTCATAATAAAGGATATTGATACTACTCCCTCCATCCATGAGTACCTTAGTGAACTTATAACCTCCCACCTGAGGTGCCACCACCAGAGCCAGATGACCCGGATTGTCAACCCGGGGTGGATGATCTTCTCTACTCCACACAATCGGCTGCTCGGACCAGCGCAAATAACGGGGCACCGTCGGTTCAACGGCATTCACCGCCCTTTTATGAAGCTTCTAATCGCGCTTGTCCAAGCTAGTGGTGAAGACATGATACTGTCCGCTATTCAACTGCTTCGGGTTGCTCTGGTAACCCGACTGCTGCTGCTGCTGATTGCCCTGATGATTATAGCCACCTTGGTTACCCTGATTACTTTGATTGTTATGTCCACCCTGATTACCGTGGAAGCCTGACTCGGAATTTCCTCCACCATAACCCGGCACATGAGACCCGGGGCCCGAACTGCCTCCTGGTCCATGATCATACCGGAAAGAATCAGAATTTTTGAACTCTTGCATGATGTAACAATCTTTCCAGAGGTGCGTGGATGGGATCTCCTTCGTCCCATGCTTTGGACAGGGCTGGTTCAACAGATAAGACAAACGGTCCGGATTAGGACTTGGCCCTCCACCGCGCTGGGGCGGTTTACCCTTACGCGCTGGCCCTTGTCATGTGTATTAGTATTAGCCACAAAGTCTAAACTGTGGTCCGCCTTACGCTTGCCACTGTTTCCGTGACCCGCCGGGTTGTGGTGCTGCCCCTTGGCGTTGCCGCTCTTTTTTCCCTTCCCTGTCTTATCATCGTCAGACTCGGGATCCTTGGTACTATCAGAGTCGGCATACTTCACCAGTGCAGCCATGAGGGTTCCCATGTCATTACAATGACGTTTGAGCCGTCCCAACTTCAACTTCAGGGGTTCAAACCGGCAATTGCCTTCCAATGTTAAAATTGCGGTGTCAGCGTTGATGCGGTCCGATGAATGCAAAATCTCTGAAACCCGGCGCACCCAATGGGTTGTTGACTCTCCTTCCTCCTGGACACAGGCAGCTAAGTCCACAATTGACATGGGTTGCTTGCATGTATCCTTGAAATTCTGAATAAACCGGGCTCTCAACTCGGCCCATGACCTGATAGAATTAGCCGGTAAGCTCTTTAGCCAAGTGCGGGCCATCCCTTCTAGCATCATGGTGAAGTATTTCGCACATGCCACATCATCCACATCCAGCATCTCCATGGCCATCTCATAGCTTTCGACCCATGTTTCAGGGATAAATCGGCGGTGTAATTCGGCACCTTGCGCGGGCCCTTGAAATCCTTGGGCAGGCGCACATTGCGCAATGCTGGGACGAGACACGGCACTCCTAAAGAACTAGAGGTAACTCCTGGTTCCACATATGTGGTTGGACGAACCGGAGTAAGCTGACGGGCTTCATGCTGCGCCGCTAACTCGGCCTCTCTGCGTGCCCGAGCCCGGTCCACCACCTCCTGAGCATCACCAGCACCACCCGCCGGGTTATTGCCACGGGGCGGATCACGGTTCCGCGCATTGCTTGACATTGCCGGTTCATCCATACGCCTGATGTAACTCCAGCTTGGACGGGGAGTGGAATGAATCCGATCGCGACTATATGAATAAGCCTCCTGTTGAACCAAGGCTGTCTGAAGAAGCTCCTTAACCCGACGCGTCTCGACCGCCACCGGAGAATCTCCTTCGATCGGGATGGCCGCCAGCCGTGAAGCGGCAGCGACAATGTTGTCCATCGGGTTAGAGTAATGACCCGGTGGCGTGGGGACATGCGGTGTTACAATGTTGTTCTGACGAGGCGGATCCACCAAACATGGCTGAACCGGCGCCCCTGCTCCAGGTGCCTCCGTCCGGTTTACCACCGGCGGATTACTGGTCCCTGCTCCTGGGGTGTTAAAGAGATTTCTAGCGCCATAAACCGGCGGCAGGCGAGATCGGTGCCTCCTCTTCAGGACTTCGTTCGACGCACTCTGATCCAGCATAATCCGGTAAGCTTGTGCATCCAAATCGACCCGCTCCGCGGCCATCCTGGTATCCTCAACTGCTAAGTCGGCTTTGGCCTGGGTGATCTGATCTTTCACTTTCACGATTTCCGCATTGTGTGCATCCTGATCCGTCGGGTTAACCTCCGCCATCAGCGTTGCCAACGCGTCAAACAAAATAGATAAAACCTGAGCTGGCGGTCGCATAGGGCCTCCTGCCCCGGCCGCTATTGCCGCTGCCGATCCAGAAATCATCGCCGCTGCGGTCGAAGAGTGGAGCGCCGGTTGCGTACCGGCCATGAAGATCGCAACCCGGTTTGGCAGATCAAAGGAGTCCGGAATACTGTCGCCATCGGAACAGCCCCCAATCCGGCCATCTTGTAACTGATATAACGACTCGGTCTCTTCGGTCGATGACTCACCACCGGAATAAACGACGGTCTCACCACCAGATTCCGATCTATCCTCAGATTCCCCTCCATGGATAACTCCCATGAAGGCACGCTTCATGACAGGCTTGACCCGGGCAGATCTCGCACGCTGAGCCGTTTTGACGAGGCCGGTGCAGATGTCCGGCTCAGGGCCCGGTTCGCTGATCTTGCCAATGAAAACGTGTATGCCACCAAAGGGGACCCGGTACCCGACTCGATTGAGCCGGCCTCGGGGACCCAGCCTGCATCGTCGATGTAGAGCTTGCCGCGACGACTCTTGGTCATCCGGCCCACAGCGTAACCCTTGAGTCCTTCAAAGTTGGCCTCCAAGAACTTGAAACCATCATGCGATAGCCCCACGGTGGGCGCCAACTGTCGTGGTTTTGTCACGGCAGATGTCCTAGAGAAAGGACTTAGTCGTGGAGCCATCGCTACGGGTTAACTTAAAGGGGTTAAAGCGAACAAGGGACACAAGAGAGTTTTATACTAGTTCGGCCCCTTACGATGAAGGTAAAAGCCTACGTCTAGTTGTGATGGAATTGCTGGGGTTTCGATGACCAGGGAGCGAATACGCTTTGCCTCAGTCTCCAGTTGTTGTCTGTTGTCCTTGAACCGCCGCCGGGTCGTCCCCTTATATACATGGGCTGATGCCCGTCGGTTTACAGAATCCCGAGGCCGGCTGATAATCATGTCCGGCTCGGTCTCTACTACTTCTATCTTACAACACAAGTTTACATATCAATGCCAGTTTATGTCTACAGGCCTTAAACCGGCTTTGGGCCCTAGGCCTTCATAAAGTGTCACCGTCTGTCTTCATGGACTTCAGATACAAATGAACTACTTATGGTGTTAACCCGGCCTCTCCTGGCCGGTTTACGCCCAGTGGTAATATCCCAACAGGTTTTGTTTGGCCAACTTGATCTATTTATCTTGCAATGGGAAGAGGTGCTTTGTCGTGGGTTCGATCTTACGGTGCTTGATCACAGTGACAGAAAGGGAACCAAGACGTATGTATCGTTGCTACTAAGGATAAAATGATGGGGTCTATCTCTACATAGATAGATCTTGTCTACATCATGTTGATAACCCACAAGTACAGGGGATCGCAACAGTTTTCGAGGGTAGAGTATTCAACCCAAATTTATAGATTCGACACAAGGGGAGCCAAAGAATATTTGAAGGTATTAGCAGCTGAGTTGTCAATTCAACCACACCTGGAGATTAATTATCTGCAGCAAAGTGATCAGTAGCAAAGTAGTTTGCTAGTTTTGATAATAGTGACAGCAGCAACGGTAACAGTAACAGTGATAGCAGTAATTTGTAGCAAGTATAACAGTGATGATAGCAATAGTAACGCAGCAGAAACAATATAGGATAAATTTGTAGGGATTGGATCGGTGACTTGTTGGATGATATTCATCATGTGGCAGTTATAGACTAGGGCAATACGGCACTAGCTCCAGTTCATCGATATAATGTAGGCATGTATTCCGTAAATAGTCATGCATGCTTTATAAAAACAACTTGCATGACATCTTTTGTCCTACCCTCCCGTGGCAGCGGGGTCCATATTGGAAACTAAGGGATATTAAGGCCTCCTTTTAATAGAGAACCGGAACAAAGCATTAACACATAGTGAATACATGAACTCCTCAAACTACGGTCATCACCAAGAGTGGTCCCGGTTGTTGTCACTTCGGGGTTGTCGGATCATAACCGTAGTAGGTGACTATAACTTGCAAGATCGGATATAAAACATGGATATAATGATGAATTCATAGATCCGAGTTCATGGCACCCGGGCCCAAAGTGACAAGCATTAAGCATAGCAAAGTCGTAGCAACATCAATCTAAGAACATAGTGGATACTAGGGATCGGGCCCTAATAAAACTAACTCATTTACATGATGAATCTCATCCAACTCCTCACCGACCAGCGAGCCTACGAAGGAATTACTCACTCCCGGTAGGGAGCATCATGGAATTGGCGATGGAGATTGGTTGGTGATGACGAAGAACGAGGATCCCCCTCTCCGAAGCCCCAAACGGACTCCAGATCTGCCCTCTCAAGGAAGAACAGGGCTTGGCGGCGGCTCCATCTCGTGGATCGCGATAATTCTTTCTCCCTGATTTTTTCTGGAAATATGTGATTTTATAGTATCAGGGGGGGTTGTCAGCGGGGCCACCAGGTGGGTACAACCCACCTGGGCGCGCCAGGAGAGGGAGCGCCCTGGTGGGTTGTGCCCACCCAGGGGCCCCTCTCTGGTGGGTCTTGGCTCCAAAAATTCTTATTATTGATATAAAAAATCCTCGCAAAGTTTCCTTCCATTCCGAGAACTTTCATTTCTGCACAAAACAACACCATGGTAGTTCTGCTGAAAACAACGTCAGTCCGGGGTTAGTTTCATCCAAATCATGCAAATTAGAGTCCAAAACAAGAGGAAAAGCATGAGAATAAGTAGATACGTTGGAGACGTATCAACTCCCCCAAGCTTGAACCCTTGCTTGTCCTCAAGCAATTCAGTTGATAAACTGAAAGTGAGAAAGAAAAACTTTTACGACTCTTTTGCTCTTGTTTGCATAAACAAGCTTAAACAGCACCCAGGTTTTCAGCCAACATTATAACTAACCATGTCAACAATAACTTTAAATATTATAATGACTCATATCAATGACATAATCAGCTAGCGAGCAATAATAAGATATCTCAAACAGCAACATGTTGTCAAAACAACCATGATATAATATGACAATAGTGGTATCTCGCTAGCCCTTTCTGAGACCGCAAAACATAAATGCAGAGCACCTCCAAAGTTCAAGCAGCGACTAAACATTGTAATTCATGGTAGAAAAGATCCAGTCATGATGCACCCAACATTAGGTACACACAATGCATAAATCATGACAGTTGTGCTCTACTCAGTTTCTCGCGCTTGTTTTTAGAAGGTGATGACACAACATAAAAGTAAATAGAAAGTCCCTTCGCAGAGGGGAGCAAAGATTTGCAGAGGTGCCAGAGCTCAATTTTTAAAACAGTGATAAATGATATTTTGGTACATGCACCCTTCTCATTCACTTCACGACCATCAGTTATCAACATCTTCCATGCTAAGAATGCTAGTGGCGGTTCCCAAGCGATAAAAGTAAAGGTTTACTCCCCCTTCCGCTAACAATCACATTCCGCGGCTTGTCCGAAACAACAGGTGCCATCCAAACCAACAATAGTCCCGGGGGAGTTTTGTTTAATTATTTGCATTTTTTGAGTTCGGGACTGGAATCCCTATTACCGCGCATTTCCTCGTGCGATGGCGAGTGAATAAACACTCGACCTGAGGATAACCCGCTTAGCACGGAAGATATCGACCACCTCCTGTCGTTCCATGAACGATCCAGGCACACAAAAAGGATAATTTTTAGAAGTTTTTAGAGGTGGCACATGCAAATTTACTTAGGACAGCAGGGTAATACCGTATATAGGTAGGTATGGTGGACTCATCTGGAATAACTTTGGGTTCAAGGTTTTTGATGTACAAGCAGAATTCCCACTTAGTACAGGCGAAGGCTAGCAATTAAGATTGAGAAGCGGCCAGCTAGAGAGCAACAACGATCATAACCATGCATCATGCGTAAGTAACATTGGACACTAGCATGAGTAGGATATGAACACCATGAACATAAATATTATAGAGGCTATGTTGGTTTTGATTCAACTACATGCATGAACATGTACCAAGTCAAGCCACTCGAACATTCAGAGGAGGATACCATATCATCATGTACATCACAACCATTTTAACGCTTTGTTGATATCCAAGATAAATCATTATCCACTCCCAGCTACTTATGCATGGCATGAGAAACTATAATCTCTAATTACCATTGCAAACATGTTTAATCATAATGGGTTGAAGCCTGGATACTAGGTTAAACATATTTACACAAGCAGAACAAGTCGAGTTCATACCAGTTTCTCTTTGCCACGGCCAGTTCATCGAATGTCGTCATTATTGCCTTTCACTTGCACGACCGAATGATATGAAAATAATAATAGTGCAAGAGTGCCGTGGACTAAGCTGGAATCTGCAAACATTTTATTCAATAGGAGAAGACAAGGTAAAATGGGCTCTTTATTAGTTCAACAGTTATTCATATGAGAGCCACTCAACATTTTCATCGTGGTCTTCTCCTTGGTAAGACTCGGATAAAAGAAAAGAAATTCAGAGAAACACATTGAAATATTTTTGGAGTTTTTAGTTTTCTTTTTAATATTACTACTAAGCATGCATAGAAAGTAAATTACTACAACTATTTTTTTGGTTTTTCTAAAGTTTTTCAAACACACAAGAAGAAAGAAAGAAAATAAATCTAAGCATGGATGGTACAATGAAAAAGTGTGAGCACCGACAAATGGAATAAGTGGACATGAATGTAATGTCGGTGAGAAACACGTACTCCCCCAAGCTTAGGCTTTTGGCCTAAGTTGGTAATCGATCAGTAGCCTGGAGGGTAGTAGTCGGCGTGGTAGCTCACGGAGGCTCTCAGTGCGGATGCCTCGGCATGCCGGGCTGCCACCACTGCTGCGTTGTGAGCTCGGGCCTCGCTCTCAGAACAAAATATCTCCCCTTGTTGTGGCAATCAAAGAGAGCAGGCGCAGGAAAATATGTGTCCACAACATGTGATTGGTTAAACAACAAATTATAAGTGAAGTTATCAGCCCTTCCCTTGAGAATCTTATGTTCCTTTAAGGCATCAAAATATAAATATCGAGTAGGTAGGATAGGATCAAAGGGCAAAGGTGAAACACCCAGTCCATGTGCTAGACATGTGGCATAAATTCCACCATAGAACCAGCCACTCATGGCGTTATGCTGAAGTCTACGCGCAACAATCGCTCCAAGGTTAAAATTCCTTTCACTAGAGAGAGCGGTGTGAATGAGACTCAAGTCTGGCGAGCAAAGTATGCTACAGTCTTGCTTGCCTACTATGCATTTCCCGTTAAATAATGCAAAGTACTCAATTGCGGGAAAGTGAATGCTCTTTATTCTTCCTTGTCTCACTCCTCTATTTTCACCGTAACAAAGGCTAGTCAAGAAAGACTCATACTCAGCCTTTGGTGGCTCATCAAGCGAACCCCAAAATGGAAGTTTGCAATGGTAAGCAAAATTCTCAAGTGGGATAGTAAATGGTTCATCATAAAGCATAAAAGACACCCTAGAGTCACATGGAAATATTTAAATCCTTTGACAAATGATTCAGTGAGGAGTTGGTGTTGTTCGCACTTATCTGAAAGGTAGGAACCGCGATCGGCATTGTGAACATATTGCTCAAATTCCTCCTTGATGCTTGATGGTAGCTGGAACTACGTCGGTATTTCCCCGGAGAGGGAGGGATGATGTAGCACAGCGACGGTAGAGTATTTCCCTCAGTTATGAAACCAAGGTATCGAACCAGTAGGAGAACCAAGCAACACAACGTAAACAGCACCTGCACACAAATAACAACACCTCGCAACCCGACGTGTTAAAGGGGTTGTCAATCCCTTTCGGGTAATGGCGCCAGAAATTGGCAAGCGGACGTGAGGTAAATTGTAGTAGAAATAATAGATCGCAAATAAAATAAAACGCAGCAAGGTAATTTTGTATTTTTGGTTTAATAGATCTGAATAAAAATGCAAAGGAAAAGTAGATCGCAAGCAAATATATGAGAAAGAAGACCCGAGGGCCGTAGGTTTCACTAGTGGCTTCTC
Source organism: Triticum aestivum (assembly GCF_018294505.1). Lineage (NCBI taxonomy): Eukaryota > Viridiplantae > Streptophyta > Magnoliopsida > Poales > Poaceae > Triticum > Triticum aestivum. Next base: position 513,993,356 of record NC_057799.1, read on the forward strand.
TCGAGAAAAATAGCAAACGGTGGGTAAACGAATTACTGTTGGGAAATTGATAGAACTTCAAATAATTATGACGATATCCAGGCAATGATCATTACATAGGCATCACGTCCAAGATTAGTAGACCGACTCCTGCCTGCATCTACTACTATTACTCCATGCATCGACCGCTATCCAGCATGCATCTAGTGTATTAAGTTCATGGAAAACGGAGTAATGCAATAAATATGATGGCATGATGTAGACAAGATCTGTTTATCTATATGGCGGTATATATAGATCCCGTCTTTTTATCCTTAGAAGCAACGATACATACGTGTCGTTTCCCCTTCTGTCACTAGGATCGAGCACCGTAAGATCGAACCCATACCGAGCACCTCTTCCCATTGCAAGATAAATAGATCAAGTTGGCCAAACAAAACCCAAATATCGGAGAAGAAATACGAGACTATAAGAGATCATGCATACAAGAGATCAAAGAAACTCAAATAACTTTCATGGATATAAAAATATATGACTGATCATAAACTCGAAGTTCATCAGATCCCAACAAACACATTGCAAAAGAGTTACATCATATGGATCTCTAAGAGACCATTGTATTGAGAATTCAGCGAGAGAGAGAAAGCCATCTGGCTACTAACTACGGACCCAAAGGTCTACAAGGAACTACTCACGCATCATCGGAGAGGCACCAATGGAAGTGGTGAACCCCTCCGTGATGGTGTCTAGATTGGAACTGGTGGTTCTGGACTCTGCGGCGGCTGGATGATATTTCGACGCCTATTCTAGGGTTTCTGGAATATTGTGGTATTTATAGAGCAAAGAGGCGGTTCGGGGGCACTCGAGGTGGGCACAACCCACCAAGGCGCGCTTGGGCCTCCTGGCGCGCCCTAGTGGGTTGTGCCCCCCTCGGGGCACCCCCCTAGGTGCAACCAGGGCCCATTGCCTTCCTTCTGGCCCATAAAAAATCATCGTGAAGTTTCATGGCATTTGGACTTTGTTTGATATTGATTTCCTGTGATGTAAAAAACATGGAAAAAACAGCAACTGGCACTTGGCACTATAGGTTAGTACCAAAAAAGATATAAAATGACTATAAAATGATTATAAAACATCCAAGATTGATAATAAAACAACATGGAACAATCAAAAATTATAGATACGTTGGAGACGTATCAATGCCCACACACACCATATAGTCATCGCAAGGCCATAAGCATGTTTTGGTGGCGGCATCTCGTGTTGAACGTTCACTTGGTTCAACATAAGACCGGCGGGCAGAACTGTCACTAGAAGATGCCCCCGAGGATCGTCTCCTCGAAGAACTCCTTCCAAATAGGTTCATCATGTCTGCGTACAATTTTCTGAAAATAAAATTTTTTGGGGTGGCAAAAATTTGTCAACAAAACTTCACAAAATTGATAGCAACTACTCATAGGGATACATAGAGGCCATAGCAAGCATTCAAACTACTTAGAACACTAAGAATTGAACATGCAAGCACATCTACAGCAGCACCAAGAGTAACTAATTATTCAAAGTATAAACCACTAAAACAAAAAACTAATTGGACAAATGGTGGAGTCACATACCAAGCACAATCCCCCAAAACAGTTTCAGAAATGGAACTTCGAGCAAAGAGATCGAAATCCGCGGGTTTGAGCTCAAAACACGGGAGAGAGAGCAATGGGGATTTTTTTCTGGAGGTGCGTGATGATGTGGGCTGAAGATATAAGTGAGGGGGCCCACGTGGGGACCACAACCCACCAGGGCGCGCCTGGGGGTCCTGGCGCTCCCAGGTGGGTTGTGCCAACCTGGTGCATGATACGTCTCCAACGTATCTATAATTTTTTATTGTTCCATGCTATATTATATTCTGTTTTGGATGTTTAATGGGCTTTATTATACACTTTTATATTATTTTTGGGACTAACCTATTAACCGGAGGCACAGCCCAAATTGTTGTTTTTTGCCTATTTCAATGTTTCGAAGGAAAAGGATATCAAACGTAGTCCAAACGGAATGAAACCTTCGGGAACGTGATTTTCGGAACAAACGTGATCCAGAGGACTTGGAGTCTACATAAAGCAATCAACGAGGAAGGCACGAGGCAGGGGGGCGCGCCCTCCACCCTCGTGGGCCCCTCGTTGCTCCACCGACGTACTTCTTCATCTTATATATACCCATATACCCTAGAAACATCATATACGGAGCCAAAACCCTATTTCGACCGCCGCAACCTTCTGTACCCGTGAGATCCCATCTTGGGGCCTTTTCCGGCGCTCCGCCGGAGGGGGCATTGATCACAGAGGGCTTCTACATCAACACCATAGCCTCTCCGATGATGTGTGAGTAGTTTACCTCAGACCTTCGGGTCCATAGTTATTAGCTAGATGGCTTCTTCTCTCTCTTTGGATCTCAATACAAAGTTCTCCTCGATCTTCTTGGAGATCTATTCGATGTAATCTTCTTTTGCGGTGGGTTTGTCGAGATCCGATGAATTGTGGGTTTATGATCAAGATTATCTATGAACAATATTTGAATCTCCTCTGAATTCTTTTATGTATGATTGGTTATATTTGCAAGTCTCTTCGAATTATCAGTTTGGTTTGGCCTACTAGATTGATCTTTCTTGCAATGGGAGAAGTGCTTAGCTTTGGGTTCAATCTTGCGGTGCTCGATCCCAGTGACAGAAAGGGAAATGACACATATTGTATTGTTGCCATCGAGGATAAAAAGATGGGGTTTATATCATAATGCATGAGTTTATCCCTCTACATCATGTCATCTTACTTAAAGCATTACTCTGTTCTTATGAACTTAATACTCTAGATGCATGCTGGATAGCGGTCGATGTGTGGAGTAATAGTAGTAGATGCAGAATCGTTTCGGTCTACTTGTCACGGAAGTGATGCCTATATACATGATCATACCTAGATATTCTCATAACTATGCTCAATTCTATCAATTGCTCGACAGTAATTCGTTTACCCACCGTAATACTTATGTTATCTTGAGAGAAGCCACTAGTGAAACCTATGGCCCACGGGTCTATCTTCCATCATATTAATCTCCCGACAACAAGCTATTTCTGGCGCCGTTTATTTTACTTTGCATCTTTATTTACTCTTTATCATAAAAATATCAAAAATATTATCTTATCATATCTATCAGATCTCACTCTCGTAAGTGACCGTGAAGGGATTGACAACCCCTTTATCGCGTTGGTTGCAAGGTTCTTATTTGTTTGTGTAGGTGCGTGGGACTCGAGCGTGGTCTCCTATTGGATTGATACCTTGGTTCTCAAAAACTGAGGGAAATACTTACGCTACTTTACTGCATCACCCTTTCCTCTTCAAGGGAAAACCAACGCAGTGCTCAAGAGGTAGCAAGAAGGATTTCTGGCGCCGTTGCCGGGGAGTCTACGCAGAAGTCAAGACATACCAAGTACCCCTCACAAACTCTTATCCCTCGCATTACATTATTTGCCATTTGCCTCTCGTTTTCCTCTGCCCCACTTCACCTTTGTCGTTTTATTCGCCACTCTTTTCCGTTTGCCTTTTTCTCATTAGATCTTTTGTTTGCTTGTGTTGCCATGTGCCTTCTATATGCTTGCATCTTCGCTTGCTGAAAATCTATTGTTATGGATCCTCATCCCCTTGCTAATCTTTTTAAGAGATCCAATTATGATGAACCTATTGCTAGTGACTTGAGTGCACTAGATTATCTTTATGAGGTTTTGCTTGAAATTCATGAATCTGAAAATTGTGATGAAGAAATTTATGAAAAGATCCACAATACCTCCCTGAATAAAAAGCTTGATTGCAATGATTTTACTATAAATTCTCTTGATGTCAATTGTGCTAATAATATGCAAAACCCTAAGCTTGGGGATGCTAGTTTTGCTATGTCTACCACTTGTTGCAATGATCATGATTGGGGTTATTCTTCTTATGATCTTGAAAATTTATTTAAGCCCCATGATGAATATGAGATTGATAATAATGTTTGCAATAATATTGAAAGTGGGTTTGGAAGAGTGTCGACTTTAGATCCCACGTATTTGGAGAATGTTCAATCTTATGAATTTTTTGATAAAAGTGGGTTTGGAGAGGTCATGACTTTAGTTAATGATAATCCCACTATTTTGGAAGAGTGTCAACTTTGCATGCATGTGGATCGTGTTGAAAATATTTTATGTGATAGCTATATTATTGAATTTGCTTATGATCCCACATGTAATTATTATGAGAGAGGAAAATATGGTTGTAGAAATTTTTATCTTACTGAATTACCTCTCGTCATGTTGAGATTGCTATCGTCTCTTTCTTCTTCCTTGCATATGCTAATTTTTGCTTGCTGTGATAATTTGTTTGCATATAAAATACCTATGCATAGGAAGTATGTTAGACTTAGATGTGTTTATCATGTATTCTTAATGATGCTCTCTTTATGTTTCAATTCTTATCTTTGATGTGAGCATCATTGAAATTATCAATGCCTAGCTAGGGGCGTTAAACGATAGCGCTTGTTGGGAGGCAACCCAATTTTATTTTAGTTTTTTTTGCTTTTGTTTCTGTTTAGGAATAAATAATCCATCTACCCTCTGGTTAGATTTGTTTTTGTGTTTTAATTAGTGTTTGTGCCAAGTTAAACCTATAGGATCTTCTTGGATGATAGTTATTTGATCTTGCTGAAAATTCCAGAAACATTCTGTTCACGAAAAAATTGTTTAAAATCACCAGAGTGATAAAATACTGATTCCAATTTCAGTAGATTAATAAACAAATTTTCTAGGTCGTCCTATTTTGGTAGAATTTTTTGAGTTCCAGAAGTTTGCATTAGTTACAGATTACTACAGACTGTTCTGTTTTTGACAGATTCTGTTTTTCGTGTGTTGTTTGCTTATTTTGATTAATCTATGGCTAGTAAAATAGTTTATAAACCATAGAGAAGTTGGAATACAGTAGATTTAACACCAATATAAATAAAGAATGATTTCAATACAGTACCTTGAAGTGGTGTTTTGTTTTCTTTCGCTAACGGAGCTCACGAGATTTTCTGTTGAGCTTTGTGTTGTGAAGTTTTCAAGTTTTGGGTAAGGATTTGATGGATTATGAAACAAGGAGTGGCAAGCGCCTAAGCTTGGGGATGCCCATGGCACCCCAAGGTAATCTAAGGACACCAAAAAGCCAAAGCTTGGGGATGCCCCGGAAGGCATCCCCTCTTTCGTCTTTGTCTATCGGTAACTTTACTTGGAGCTATATTTTTATTCACCACATGATATGTGTTTTGCTTGGAGCGTCTTGTATGATTCGAGTCTTTGCTTTTTAGTTTACCACAATCATCCTTGCTCACACCTTTTGAGAGAGACACACATGATTCGGAATTTATTAGAATACTCTATGTGCTTCACTTATATCTTTTGAGCTATATAGTTTTTGCTCTAGTGCTTCACTTATATCTTTTAGAGCACGGTGGTGGATTTGTTTTATAAAAAAAATTGTTCTCTCATGCTTCACTTATATTATTTTGAGAGTCCTACAAAACAGCATGGTAATTTGCTTTAATCATAAAAATTAGTCCTAATATGATAGGCATCCAAGATTAGTAATTTTTTTCTTATGAGTGTGTTGAATACTATGAGAAGTTTGATGCTTGATAATTTTTTTGAGATATGAAGATGGTGATATTAGAGTCATGCTATTTGAGTGGTTATGAATTTGAGAAATACTTGTGTTAAAGTTCGTGATTCCCGTAGCATGCACGTATGGTGAATTGTTATGTGATGAAGTCGGAGCATGATTTATTTATTGATTGTCTTCCTTATGAGTGGAGGTCGGGGACGAGCGATGGTATTTTCCTACCAATCTATCCCCCTAGGAGCATGCGCATAATACTTTGCTTTGATAACTTGTAGATTTTTGCAACAAGTATATGAGTTCTTTATGACTATTGTTGAGTCCATGGATTATACGCACTCTCATCCTTCCACCATTGCTAGCCTCTCTAATACCGCGCACTTTTCGCCGGTAGCATACACCCACCATATACCTTCCTCAAAACAGCCACCATACCTACCTACCATGGCATTTCCATAGCCATTCCGAGATATATTGCCATGCAACTTACCATCGTTCTGTTTACTATGACACGCTTCATCATTGTCATAATTGCTTTGCATGATCATGTAGTTGACATCGTATTTGTGGCAAAGCCACCGTTCATGATTCTTTCATACATGTCACTCTTGATTCATTGCATATCCTGGTACACCGCTGGAGGCATTCACATAGAGTCATATTTTGTTCTAAGTATTGAGTTGTAATTCTTGAGTTGTAAGTAAATAAAAGTGTGATGATCATCATTATTAGAGCATTGTCCCAAGTGAGGAAAGGATGATGGAGACTATGATTCCCCCACAAGTCGGGATGAGACTCCGGACGAAAAAAAGAGAAGGACGGAAAAAAGAGAAGGCCCAAAAAATGAGAGAAAAAGAGAGAAGGGACAATGCTACTATTATTTTTTCCACACTTGTGCTTCAAAGTAGAACCATGATCTTCATTATAGAGAGTCTCCTATGATATCACTTTCATATACTAGTGGGAATTTTTCATTATAGAACTTGGCTTGTATATTCCAATGATGGGCTTCCTCAAAATGCCCTAGGTCTTCATGAGCAAGCGAGTTGGATGCACACCCACTTAGTTTCTTTTGTTGAGCTTTCATATACTTATAGCTCCAGTGCATCCGTTGCATGGCAATCCCTACTCACTCCCATTGATATCTATTAATGGGCATCTCCATAGCCCGTTGATACGCCTAGTGGATGTGAGACTATCTTCTCCTTTTTTGTCTTCTCCACAACCACCATTCTATTCCACATATAGTGCTATGTTCATGGCTCACGCTCACGTATTGCGTGAAGATTGAAAAAGTTTGAGAACACCAAAAGTATGAAACAATTGCTTGGCTTGTCATCGGGGTTGTGCATGATTTAAATATTTTGTGTGGTGAAGATAGAGCATAGCCAGACTATATGATCTTGTAGGGATAACTTTCTTTGGCCATGTTATTTTGAGAACACATAATTGCTTAGTTAGTATGCTTGAAGTATTATTATTTTTATGTCAATATTAAACTTTTATGTCGAATCTTTCAGATCTGAATATTCATACCACAAATAAGAGAATTACATTGGAAATTATGCTAAGTAGCATTCCACATCAAAAATTCTGTTTTTATCATTTACCTACTCGAGGACGAGCAGGAATTAAGCTTGGGGATGCTTGATATGTCTCCAACGTATCTATAATTTTTGATTGTTCCATGCTATATTATATTATGTTTTGGATGTTTAATGGGCTTTATTATACACTTTTATATTATTTTTGGGACTAACCTATTAACCGGAGGCCCAGCCAAATTGCTATTTTTTTGCCTATTTCAGTGTTTCGAAGGAAAAGGATATCAAACGGAGTCCAAACGGAATGAAACCTTCGGGAACGTGATTTTCGGAACAAACGTGATCCAAAGGACTTGGAGTCTACATAAAGCAATCAACGAGGAAGGCACGAGGCAGGGGGGCGCGCCTACCCCCCTAGGCGCGCCCTCCACCCTCGTGGGCCCCTCGTTGCTCCACCGACGTACTTCTTCCTCCTATATATACCCATATACCTTGGAAACATCATATATGGAGCCAAAACCCTATTTCGACCGCCGCAACCTTCTGTACCCGTGAGATCCCATCTTGGGGCCTTTTCCGGCGCTCCCTCGGAGGGGGCATTGATCACGGAGGGCTTCTACATCAACACCATAGCCTCTCCGATGATGTGTGAGTAGTTTACCTCAGACCTTCGGGTCCATAGTTATTAGCTAGATGGCTTCTTCTCTCTCTTTGGATCTCAATACAAAGTTCTCCTCGATCTTCTTGGAGATCTATTCGATGTAATCTTCTTTTGTGGTGTGTTTGTTGAGATCTGATGAATTGTGGGTTTATGATCAAGATTATCTATGAACAATATTTGAATCTCCTCTGAATTCTTTTATGTATGATTGGTTATCTTTGCAAGTCTCTTCGAATTATCAGTTTGGTTTGGCCTACTAGATTGATCTTTCTTGCAATGGGAGAAGTGCTTAGCTTTGGGTTCAATCTTGCGGTGCTCGATCCCAGTGATAGAGAGGGAAACGACACGTTTTGTATTGTTGCCATCGAGGATAAAAAGATGGGGTTTATATCATATTGCATGAGTTTATCCCTCTACATCATGTCATCTTACTTAAAGCATTACTCTGTTCTTATGAACTTAATACTCTAGATGCATGCTGGATAGCGGTCGATGTGTGGAGTAATAGTAGTAGATGCAGAAATAGTTTCGGTCTACTTGTCACGGACGTGATGCCTATATACATGATCAAACCTAGATATTCTCATAACTATGCTCAATTCTATCAATTGCTCGATAGTAATTCGTTTACCCACTGTAATACTTATGCTATCTTGAGAGAAGCCACTAGTGAAACCTATGGCCCACGGGTCTATCTTCCATCATATTAATCTCCCGACAACAAGCTATTTCTAGCGTCTTTATTTTACTTTGCATCTTTATTTAATCTTTATCATAAAAATACCAAAAAAATTATCTTATCATATCTATCAGATCTCACTCTCGTAAGTGGCCGTGAAGGGATTGACAACCCCTTTATCACGTTGGTTGCGAGGTTCTTATTTGTTTGTGTACGTGTGTGGGACTCGAGCGTGGTCTCCTATTGGATTGATACCTTGGTTCTCAAAAACTGAGGGAAATACTTACGCTACTTTACTGCATCACCCTTTCCTCTTCAAGGGAAAACCAACACAGTGCTCAAGAGGTAGCAGTGCACCTCCCTCTGGAATTATTTGCACCAAAAATTCTTAAATATTCATAAAAAATCATATAAAATTTTCAGGGCATTCTGAGAACTTTTATTTTTGGGTCACTTTTTTATTGCACGGTAAATTCAGAAAACAGACAAAACATGGCATTTTATTTTATTTAACTAATAAAAACAGAAAACAAAAAGTAAAGACAGAAGGTAGTGCTTACTAAATTCATCAACTTCATACCGTTCAAAAATGATCCATTAATAAGGTTGATCAGGTCTTATTAACAACCACTTTCGATTAGCATGAAACCGAAGAACTTTCGTAAATCACTAAGTTACCTCAATGGGGATATGCATTTCCCCAATAATAAGCATTTCATATTTCTTTTTGACAGTAGGTAGAGGTATTTGAAAAGTTCCAATAGTGATTGTCGGAGATTTTTCAATAACATTAATAGCATTCACTTGGAATTGTTTCTTTGGAAGTGCACAGTATGCTCATTACCATTTATATGAAAAGTGACCTTGCTTTTATTGCAATCAATAACAGCCCCTGCAGTATTCAAGAAGGGTCTACCAAGGATAATCGACATGTTGTCGTACTCGGGCATCTCAAGTATAACAAAGTCAGTCAAAATAGTAACATTAGCAACAACAACGGGCACATCCTCACAGATACCGATAGGTATGGCAGTTGATTTGTCAGGCATTTGCAAAGATATTTCAGTAGGTGTGAGTTTATTCAAATCAAGTCTTTTATATAAAGAGAAAGGCATAACACTAACACCAGCTCCTAAATCACACAAAGCAGTTTTCACATAATTCTTTTTGATAGAGCAAGGTATAGTTGGTATTCCCGGATCTCCAAGTTTTTTAGGTACTCCATCTTTGAAAGTGTAATTAGCAAGCATAGTGGAGATTTCAGCTTCCGGTATTTTTCTATTATTTGTGATGATGTCTTTCATATACTTTGCATAAGGAGGCATTTTCAAGATATCAGTCAAGCGAGTACGCAAAAAGACTGGCCTCAGCATTTCAACAAAGCGTTCAAATTCTTCATCATATTTCTTTTTAGTTGACTTGGGTGGAAAAGGCATAGGTTTATTAACCCACGGTTCTCTTTCTTTACCGTGTTTTCTAGCAATGAAGTCTCTTTTATCATACCTTTTATTTTTAGGTTGGAGGTTATCAAGATCAACAGGTGGTTCTATCGCAACATCATTATCTGGTTCTTTTTCATTTGTAGGTTGAGAGTCTTCATGAACCACATCATTATCTTTTCCATTATCACTAGGTGAGTGTTCATTACCAGATTGAGTTTCAGCATCAGAGATAGAAGTTTCATTATCATTATCAGGAGGTTTCTCTATTTCAGGTTCACTAGAAATGTGCAAAGTCCTATCATTTTTCTTTTTCTTTTTCTCTTTGGAAGCACTAGGTGCACTAGTGTTAGCTCTTTGTGAATCTTTTTCAATTCTTTTAGGGTGTCCCTCAGGATAAAGTAGTTCCTGAGTCATTTTACCTCCTCTAGTTGCAACTCTAACAGCAAAGTCATGCATATTATGATTCATTTCATCAAGTAATTCTCTTTGATATTTAGCAACTTGTTCTAACTGAGTTTGAACCATAGAAGCATGTTTTCCAACACCTCTAACATCATTTGAAATTCTAAATAACAAGTCACTCAAGCGAGCAATCATATCAGAATTATATTTCAATTGTTTCATAACATTTGCATTGAAGTGATCTTGTTTTCTAATATAGTTTTCAAACTCATAAAGGCATTGACTAGGATGCATATTGTGAGGATTATCATTTTCATTGAACTTCATAAGAGAATTTAGCTCTACCACCTTAGGCAGTGGTGGTGTATTAAGCCCATGTATTTCTTCAATAGGAGGTAAATTTTTAACATCCTCAGCTTTAATACCTTTTTCCTTCATAGATTTCTTTGCCTCTTGCATATCTTCAGGACTGAGATATAATATACTCCTCTTCTTCGGAGTGAGTTTAGGCGGTGGTTTAGGAATAGTCCAATCATCATAATTTTTAATATGTTATTCAATAATTCTTCAGCTTGAGCAATAGTTCGTTCCCTGAAAACACAACCAGCACAACTATCTAGGAAGTCCCTAGAAGCATCGGTTAGTCCATTATAGAAGATATCAAGTATTTCATTTTTCTTAAGAGGATGATCAGGCAAAGCATTACGTAACTGGCAAAGCCTCCCGCAAGCTTGTGGGAGCTCTCTTCTTTAATTTGCACAAAGTTAAATATTTCCTATAAGGCAGCTTGTTTCTTATGAGCTGGAAAATATTTTTCAGAGAAGTAATAAATCATATCCTGGGGACTACGCACACAACCAGGAGTAAGAGTATTGTACCAAGCTTTAGCATCACCCTTTTATGAGAAAGGAAATAATTTGAGAATAAAGTAATAGCGAGTTTTCTCATCATGAGTAAAAAGGGTGGCTATATCATTCAACTTAGTAAGATGTGCCACAACAGTTTCAATTTCATAACCATGGAAAGGATTAGATTCAACCAAAGTAATTAACTCTGTGTTGACAGAGAATTCATAATCCTTATCATCAATAAAGATAGGTGAAGTAGCAAACTTAGGATCACATTTCATTCTAGCAATGAGAGATTTTTCTTTATACTTGTGTAATAATTTCTCTAGATCATCTCTATTATTGCAAGCAAGAATATCTCTAGTTGCTTCTTCACTCATAACATAACCTTTCGGTATCTTAGGCAATTCCTATCTAGGAAGGATAGTTCTAGCAGGTGTTTCAGGAGTTTCAGTTTCAAGCTCATCATCAGATTCAACAACATCATGTTGTATAACTCTAGCAATTTGTTTATCAAGAAAATCACCAAGTGGCACACCATCATTATCAAGCAAGGTACTAGCATCATCATAAGCATCATTCATAGTATAAGTAGCATCATCAATAACTTGCGACATAGTAGAATTAATAGCATGTGGTGGTGGTGCAAGTTTACTCATAATAGAAGGTGAATCTAAAGCAGAACTGGATGGCAGTTCCTTACCTCCCCTCGTCTTTGAGGGATAAATCTTAGTCTTATGACCCTTCAGATTCTTCATAGTGATAATATGATAATAATCCCAAGTGACTCAACAAATATAGCTATGCTCCCCGGCAACGGCGCCAGAAAAATGTCTTGATAACCCACAAGTACAGGGGATCGCAACAGTTTTCGAGGGTAGAGTATTCAACCCAAATTTATAGATTCGACACAGGGGGGAGCCAAAGAATATTTTAAGGTATTAGCAGCTGAGTTGTCAATTCAACCATACCTGGAGATTAATTATCTGCAGCAAAGTGATCAGTAGCAAAGTAGTTTGATAGTTTTGATAATAGTGACAACAACAACGGTAATAGTAACAATGATAGCAGTAATTTGTAGCAAGTATAACAGTGATGATAGCAATAGTAACGCAGCAGAAACAATATAGGATAAATTCGTAAGCATTGGATCGGTGACTTGTTGGATGATCTTCATCATGTGACAGTTATAACCTAGGGCGATACGGCACTAGCTCCAGTTCATCGATATAATGTAGGCATGTATTCTGTAAATAGTCATATGTGCTTTATTAAAAGAACTTGCATGACATCTTTTGTCCTACCCTCTCGTGGCAGCGGGGTCCATATTGGAAACTAAGGGATATTAAGGCCTCCTTTTAATAGAGAACCGAAACAAAGCATTAACACATAGTGAATACACGAACTCCTCAAACTACGGTCATCACCGAGAGTGGGCCCGGTTGTTGTCACTCCAGGGTTGTCGGATCATAACCGTAGTAGATGACTATAACTTGCAAGATCGGATATAAAACATGGATATAATGATGAATTCATAAATGGTTCAGATCCGAGTTCATGGCACCCGGGCCCAAAGTGACAAGCATTAAGCATAGCAAAGTCGTAGCAACATCAATCTAAGAACATAGTGGATACTAGGGATCGGGCCCTAACAAAACTAACTCGATTACATGATGAATCTCATCCAACTCCTCACCGACCAGCGAGCCTATGAAGGAATTACTCACTCCTGGTGGGGAGCATCATGGAATTGGCGATGGAGATTGGTTGGTGATGACGAAGAACGAAGATCCCCCTCTCCGGAGCCCCAAACGGACTCCAAATATGCGCTCCCGAGGAAGAACAGGGCTTGGCGGCGGCTCCGTCTCGTGGATTCCGATAATTCTTTCTCCCTGATTTTTTCTGGAAATATGTGATTTTATAGTATCAAGGGGGTCGTCAGCGGGGCCACCAGGTGGGTACAACCCACCTGGGCGCGCCAGGAGAGGGGGGCGCACCCTGGTGGTTTGTGCCCACCCAGGGGCCCCTCTCTGGTGGGTCTTGGCTCCAAAAATTCTTCTTATTGATATAAAATATCCTCACAAAGTTTCGTTCCATTCTGAGAACTTTCATTTCTGCACAAAAACAACACCATGGTAGTTCCGCTGAAACAACGTCAGTTCGGGGTTAGTTTCATGCAAATTATAGTCCAAAACAAGAGGAAAAGCGTGAGAAAAGGTAGATACGTTGGAGACGTATCACATGTCATCATTCTTATTGCATTACTCCGTTTCTCCATGAACTTAATACACTAGATGCATGCTGGATAGCGGTCGATGTGTGGAGTAATAGTAGTAGATGCAGGCAAGAGTCGGTCTACTAATCTTGGATGTGATGCCTATGTAATGATCATTGCCTGGATATCGTCATGATTATTTAAAGTTTTGTCAATTGCCCAACAGTAATTTGTTCACCCACCGTTTGCTATTTTCCTCGAGAGAAGCCACTAGTGAAACCTACGGCACTCGGGTCTCTTTCTCATATTATTTGCCTTTGCGATCTATTTTCCTTTGCTTTTATTTTCAGATCTATTAAACTAAAAATACAAAAATACCTTGCTGCAATTTATTCTTATTTATTTTATGTGGTGTTCGATCTATCAATCTACTACAATTTACCTCATGTCCGTTTGCCTATCTTGAGGCGCCGTACCCAGAAGGGATTGACAACCCCTTTAACACGTCGGGTTGCGAGGATTTGTTATCTGTGTGCAGGGGTTGTTTACGTTGTGCTGCTTGGTTCTCCTACTGGTTCGATAACCTTGGTTTCACATCTGAGGAAAATACCAACCGCTGCTGTGCTGCATCATCCCTTCCTCTTTGGGGGAATACCGACGTAGCTTCAAGCCGCGTCAGATACCGAGATCTCTTGGTTGTTATGTTGACAATGAAAGCATGCTGCTCAAAATATTATTTATCTCTATTTCAAAACTCGAGCTCTGGCACCTCTGCAAATCTCCCGCTTCCTTCTGCGAAGGGCCTATCTATTTACTTTTATTACCGAGTCATCATCCTCTTATAAAAAGCACCAGTTAAAGAGCACCACTGTCATTTGTATGCATTGTTATTAATTTATATTGAGTATGACTGGATCTCTTTTACCATGAATTACAATGTCTAGTCAGTACTTGATCTTCAGAGGTGCTCTGCATTTATGTTTTGCGGTCTCAGAAAGGGCTAGTGAGATACCATCTTGTTATACCATATCATGATTGTTTTGAGAAAGTGTTGTCACCCGAGATTTATTATTATTGCTTGCTAGTTGATTATGCCAATGATATGAGTAAATGTGAGACCTAAACGTTATTGTGAATATGGTCAGTTCATAATCTTTGCTAAAAACTTGAATGCTGGCTTTACATATTTGCAACAAGAAGATCAAACAGAGTTTGTAAAGTTTTTCTTATCACTTTCAGTTTGTCAACTGAATTGCTTGAGGACAAGCAATGGGTTAATCTTGGGGGGGTTGATACGTCTCTGTCGTATCTACTTTTCCAAACTCTTTTACACTTGTTTTGGACTGTAACTTGCATGATTTGAATGGAACTAACCCGGACTTACGCTGTTTTCAGCAGAATTGACATGGTGTTATTTTTGTGCAGAAATAAAAGTTCTCGGAATGACCTGAAAATTCATTTAGATCATTTTTGGAATTAATAAAAAATATTGGCAAAAGAATCAACAGAAGGGGGCCCACACCATGGCCATAAGGGTGGGGGCGCGCCCTCCGACCTTGTGGGCCCCCTGGACCTCCACCGACCTCAACTCCAACTCCATATATTCACTTTCGGGGAGAGAAAAATCAGAGAGAAGGATTCGTTGTGTTTTACGATACGGAGCCGCCACCAAGCCCTGTTCTTCCTGGGGAGGGCAGATCTGGAGTTTGTTTTGGGCTCCGGAGAGGGGAATCCATCGCCATCGTCATCATCAACCATCCTCCATCACCAATTTCATGATGCTCACCGCCGCGCGTGAGTAATTTCATCGTAGGCTTGCTGGATTGTGATGGGTTGGATGAGATTTACCATGTAATTGAGTTAGTTTTTGTTAGGGTTTCATCCCTAGTATCCACTATGTTCTAAGATTGATGTTGCTATGACTTTGCTATGCCTAATGCTTGTCACTAGGGCCCAAGTGCCATGATTTCATATCTAAACCTATTATGTTTTCATGAATATATTTGTGTTCTTGATCCTATCTTGCAAGTTATAGTCACCTACTACGTGTTATGATCCGGCAACCCCGGAGTGACAATAGTCGGGACCACTCCCGATGACGACCGTAGTTTGAGGAGTTCATGTATTCACTAAGTGCTAATGCTTTGGTCCGGCACTCTACTAAAAGGAGGCCTTAATATCCCTTAGTTTCCAATAGGACCCCACTGCCATGGGAGGGTAGGACAAAAGATGTCATGCAAGTTCTTTTCCATAAGCACGTATGACTATATTCGAAATACATGCCTACATTATATTGATGAATTGGAGCTAGTTCTGTGTCACCCTATGTTATAACCGTTGCATAATGAATGCCATCCAACATAATTATCCATCATCGATCCATTGCCTACGAGCTTTTCACATATTGATATTTGCTAAGTTACTTTTTCGTTGCCACTGTTACGATTGCTACAAACTGCTACTGTTACTTTTGCCACCGTTACCGTTACTTCCATACTACTTTTGTTGGGGATATAGCTATTGAGTTAACCCGCCTAGGAGGGGCCGGGTTAAGCCCAGGGCGGCCTATCAAGACAAAGCCATGGGCTGCAGAAGATGGCGGTTCATTAAGTAGACTCGCTAAGGGCCCGAAGCCCGAAGGTGACTTAAGGCCCAACAAGTATAAACCGCCATATAAGTGTAACTTGTATTACAAGGCAGGTGTGTTTAGTCACCGAGCCGGACACATTGTTTATGAGCCGGCTCGGACTCTGTAAGCCACCGGGCGTCAACCTGTGTATATAAAGGGACGACCCGACGGCGAGTTAGGGGCAAGAAACAAGAGATCGAAAGCTAGGTCAAGCGTATTCGCTCCCTGGTAATCGAGACATAAGCAATACCACCTCAAACTGGATTAGGCCTTTACCTTCACAGCAAGGGGCCGAACCAGTATAAACTCCCTATGTCCTTTGTCTTGTTTAACCCCTTTAAGCTAATCTCGTTGCGATGGCTCCACGACTAAGTCCTCATCCTAGGACATCTGCCGTGACAACCCCACGACAGTTGGCACCCATCGTGGGGCTATCGCACGATGGTTTCGAGTTCTTGAAGGGAAACTTTGAAGGGATCAAGGGTTACACTGTGGGCCGGATGACCAAGAGTCGTCGCGGCAAGCTCTACATCGACGACGCAGGCTAGGGCCCCGAGGCCGGCTCAATTGAGTACGGGTACCGGGTCCCCTTCGGCGGAATTCACGTCTTCATCGGCAAAATCGGCGAACCGGGCCCTGAGCCGAACATCTGCACCGACATCATCGAGACGGCTCAGCGTGCGAGACCCGCCCGAGTTCAGCCCGCTAGGAGGCATGCCTTCGTGGGATTCATCCATGGAGCAGAATTTGAGGAAGGATCCAGGTCTGGCGGTGAGACGGCCATCTATTCTGATGGTGAGTCGTCCACGGACGAGACTACCTCGTTATATCAACTGCAAGACGGCAGGCTTGGGGGCTGTTCCGATGGCGACAATATTCCGGACCCCTACGAGCCGCCGAACCGGGTCGCAATCTTCATGGCCGGTACACAGCCAGTGCAGAATTCTTCAACTGCAGCGGCATTGATTTCTGGGTCAGCAGTGGCGACGGCGGCCAGGGCAGGAGGCCCTGTGCGCCCGCCGGCTCAGGTCTTGTCCGGCTTACTAGACGCTTTGGCAACACTGCTGACGGCGGAGGTTAACCCGGCGAACCGAGATCAGCATAACGCGGAAGTCGCAAAGTTGCGAGATCAGATAGCTCAAGCCAAGGAAGACCTGGCAGCTGAGGACACTAGGATGGCTGCGGAGCGGGCTGCGTTGGATGCTCAGGCGCAGCGGATTCAGTCAGAGTCTTTCCTGCTCATGCTAGATCAGAACGCTTCAAACGAAGTCATGAGGAGGAGGCATCAGACTACGAGGCGAGAAATCTCTTTAACATGCCCGGAGCAGGGACCAGTAACCAGCCAGTGGTAAACCGGATTGAAGCACCTGGGATAGGAACGCCGGCTCAGCCGCGTATGATGGACCCGTCTCGTCAGAACAATATCCCACCACAACATGTGCCGACGCCACCGGGTCATTAATCTAACCCCTTGGATAACATGATTGTTGCGGCGACACGGCTGGCAACTCTACGAGTTGAAGGTGAGTCGCCGGCGGCAATGGAAATATGACAAGCCGGAGAATTGCTTCAGACGGCTGTGGCCCAACAGGCGGCTTACTCTTACAGTCGTGAGAGGATTCATTCAACCCCTCGCCCAAGCCGGAGTTATAGCAGACATATCGAGGAGCCGGCTGTGTCAAGCAGCAGGCGATACCGTAACCTACCCCGTGGACATAACCCGGCGGGCGGTGGAGATAATGCTCAGAATGTAGTGGATCAGGGTAGAGCGCATCGAGAGGCTGAGCTGGCGGCTTAGTACGCGGCTCGTCGGCATTCTCCGGTTCGCCCGACAACTTCAGTGGAGACAGGTGTAACCTTCAGGACTCTGGGTGTGCCATGCCTAGTGTGCTAGCTCTGCGTAACGAGCGTTTGCCCAAGGATTTCAAGGGTCCTCGCAAGGTGCCTAACTATACAGCTGACTTACCCCCTGAAGCATGGGTTGAGAGTTATGAGATGGCTATGGAGTTACTGGATGTTAGCGATGCTGCGTGTGCTAAGTATTTCACCATGATGTTGGATGGGACAACCCGTACCTGGTTGAAAGGATTGCCTGCCAATTCCATCGGGTCATGGGCTGAGTTAAAAGCCCGGTTTATCCAGAATTTCAAAGATACATGTAAGCAGCCTATGTCAATTGTGGATCTAGATGCCTGTGTCCATGAAGAGGGTGAGTCAACAACCCATTGGGTGCGCCGGGTCTCAACTATCTTACATTCATCGGATCGCATCAATGCCGGTTCGGCAGTCATAATGTTAGAGAAGAATTGTCGTTTTACGCCTCTTAAGCAGAAGTTAGGACGGCTCAAGCGCCACTGCAGTGACATGGGGGAGTTGATGGTGGCTCTGGTTAAGTATGTTGACTCTGATGGTACCAAGGACCCCGAGTCTGATGATGAAAAGCCGGGAAAGGGAAAGAAGAGCAGCAGCACCAGAGGGCAGCAGCATAACCCGGCGAGTCAGGGAGGCAATGGTAAGCGCAAAGCTGATAATAGTTTGGACTTTGTGGCTAACACCAATGTGCAGAATAATGGTCAGCGTCGTAAGGGTAAGCCACCCCCACGGGTTGGAGGGCTAGGCTTCAATCTTGAGCAGCTGCTAAATCAACCCTGCCCAAGACATGGTACGCGGGAAAGACCGTCTGGTCACCTCTGGAAGGATTGCTTCATTACGAAGGAGTACAAAAATTCCAATCTATTTCAAGACAATCACGGGCCAAGCGGCGGCTCAGGCTCCGGCTCTCAGGGTCCGGGTTACGGTGGCGGCAGTTCTAATTCCGGCTTCCAAGGCAATCAAGGAAATCAGGCCAATCAGGGTGGTTATCATCAACAGTCAGGTCACGGGAATCAGCAACAGCAATCTGGGTATCAGAGTAACCCGAAGCAGATGAATAGCGGGCAATACCACGTCTTCACCACAAGTTTATGCAAGCGGGATCAGAAGCTCCATAAAAGGGCGGTAAACGCTGTTGAGCCGGCAGTTCCCCGTTACTTGCGCTGGTCTGAGCAGCCCATTGTGTGGGGTTGGGAAGATCACCCGCCCCGGGTTGATAATTCGGGTCACTTGGCTTTGGTGGTCGCACCTCAGGTCGGAGGATATAAGTTCACTAGGGTACTCATGGATGGAGGTAGCACCATCAATATCCTTTATTATGAAACTTTCCGTCGCATGGGGTTGACTGATAAGAATCTTAAGCTGTCGAACACTCTTTTTCACGGCGTGGTGCCTGGTAAGTCGGCATACCCAGTTGGTAAGATAGCTCTGGAAGTTGCTTTTGGAGATGATCATGACTCTAGGTCGGAGACATTGACCTTTTAAGTGGTGAAAATCAAGAGCCCTTATCATGCTCTGTTTGGACGGCCGGCTTATGCTAAGTTCATGGCAAGGCCTTGTTATGTTTATCAGCAGCTCAAGATGCTGGGTTACAAGGGAAAAATCACGGTGCACGGAAGTCGGAAGATAGCTTTGGAGTGCGAAGAAGGTGATGCTGCTTATGCTGAGCCTGTCTGTGCAATAGAGGAATTGAAGTTTTATAAGGACAATGTTGACCCGGCAGATATGACATCTTTGAAAAAACCAACTACGGAGCATGACCCGGTCTTGACGTTTAAGTCGGCAGATGATACCAAGCTGGTTGATTTTGTTCCTGGCGATTCATCCAAGCAGTTCAGCATCAGTGCTAATCTAGATCCGAAATAGGAAAGCGCGCTCATCGAGTTCATCCGTGAGAACCGGGACATCTTTGCATGGAAACCTTCTGACATGCCGGGTGTACCGAGGGAACTCGCTGAGCACACTCTTAATATTGATCCCAAGTTTAACCTGGCCAAGCAGTTTCTTCGTCGTTTCAATGAAGAGAGGCGTAAGGCCATTGGTGAAGAGGTAGCCCGACTCTTGGCGGCTGATACATCTCCGTCGTATCTACTTTTCCAAACATTTTTGCCCTTGTTTTGGACTCTAACTCGCATGATTTGAATGGAACTAACCCGGACTGACGTTGTTTTCAGCAGAATTGCCATGGTGTTATTTACGTGTAGAAACAAAAGTTCTCGGAATGACCTGAAACTCCACGGAGATTATTTTTGGAAAATATAAAAAATGCTGGCGAAAGAATCAAGTACAGGGGGCCCACACCCTGGGCACGAGGGTGGGGGCGCGCCCTACCCCCTGGGCGCGCCCCCCTGCCTCGTGGGCCCCCTGGAGCTCCACCGACCTCAACTCCAACTCCATATATTCGTGTTCGGGGAGAAAAAAATCAGAGAGAAGATTCATCGCGTTTTACGATACGGAGCCGCCGCCAAGCCCTAAACTCTCTCGGGAGGGCTGATCTGGAGTCCGTTCGGGGCTCCAGAGAGGGCAATTCGTCGCCATCGTCATCATCAACCATCCTCCATCACCATTTTCATGATGCTCAGCGTCGTGCGCGAGTAATTCCATCGTAGGCTTGCTGGACAGTGATGGGTTGGATGAGATTTATCATGTAATCAAATTAGATTTGTTAGGGTTTGATCCCTAGTATCCACTATGTTCTGAGATTGATGTTGCTATGACTTTGCTATGCTTAATGCTTGTCACTAGGGCCCGAGTGCCATGATTTCAGATATGAACCTATTGTGTTTTCATGAATATATGTGAGTTCTTGATCCTATCTTGCAAGTCTATAGTCACCTACTATGTGTTATGATCCGGCAACCCCGAAGTGACAATAATAGGGACCACTCCCGGTGATGACCGTAGTTTGAGGAGTTCAGGTATTCACTAGTGTTAATGCTTTGGTCTGGTACTGTATTAAAAGGAGGCCTTAATATCCCTTAGTTTCCATTAGGACTCCGCTGCCACGGGAGGGTAGGACAAAAGATGTCATGCAAGTTCTTTTCCATAAGCACGTATGACTATATTTGGAATACATGCCTACATTACATTGATGAATTGAAGCTAGTTCTGTGTCACCCTATGTTATGACTGTTACATGATGAACCGCATCCGGCATAATTCTCCATCACCGATCCAATGCCTACGAGCTTTTCACATATTGTTCTTCGCTTATTTACTTTTTCATTTCTACTGTTACAATCACTACAAAACCCAAAAATATTACTTTTGCTACCATTACCGTTACTTCCATATTACTTTGCTACTAAATACTTTGCTGCAGATACTAAGTTACCCAGGTGTGGTTGAATTGACAACTCAACTCCTAATACTTGAGAATATTCTTAGGCTCCCCTTGTGTCGAATCAATAAATTTGGGTTGAATACTCTACCGTCGAAAACTGTTGCGATCCCCTATACTTGTGGGTTATCAAGACTATTTTCTCGCACCGTTGCCGGGGAGCATAGCTCTATTCTTTGAGTCACTTGGGATTTATATTTGCTGGTCACTATGAGGAACTTGAAAGACGAGAAAACAAAAATTTATACCTCAACTATGAGGGGAGGTAAGGAACTGCCATTTAGCTCTGCACTTGATTCACCTTCTGTTTTGAGTAAGCTTGCGACACCTAAACCTGCTTCTGCTATTAATTCTGATATGTCGCATGTTATTGATGATGCCACTTCTGCTATGCATGATACTTATGATGAAACTACTTCTATGCTTGATACTACTGTGCCACTTGGTGAATTTCTTGATGAACAACTTGCTAGGGCTAGAGAGAATGAAATTATTTAAACTGATAATATTGATGAAAGTGATGATGAAGACTCTCCCAATAAATATGAATTGCCTGTTGTGCCTGAGGGCTATGTTATGGATGAAGAAACTGCTAGAGACTTTCTTGCTTGCAATGATAGGAGTGATCTTAAGAAATTATTAGCTAAGCTTAAACAAAAAACTCTGAATGCTAGAATGAAATATGATCCTGCTTATGCTACTTCACCTATCTTTGTTACTGATAAGGACTATGAATTCTCTATTGATCCTGATATAATTACTTTGGTTGAGTCTGATCCTTTTTATGGCTATGAATCTAAAACTGTTGTGGCACATCTTACTAAATTAAATGATATAGCCACCCTGTTCACTAATGATGAGAGAACTCGCTACTTTTATATCCTTAAAATATTTTCGTTCTCATTAAAGGGTGATGCTAAGATATGGTTTAATTCTCTTGATCCTGGTTGTGTGCGTAGTCCCCAGGATATGATTTATTACTTCTCTGCTAAATATTTCCTTGCTCATAAGAAACAAGCTGCTTTAAGGGATATATATAATTTTGTGCAAATTGAAGAAGAGAGTCTCCCGCAAGCTTGGGGGAGGCTTCTCCAATTACTTAATGCTTTGCCTGATCATCCTCTCAAGAAAAATGAAATACTTGATATCTTTTATAATGGACTAACCGATGCTTCCAGAGACCACCTGGATAGTTGTGCTGGTTCTGTTTTCAAGGAAAGAACACCGGATGAAGCTGAAATTTTATTGAATAATATGTTGACAAATGAAAATAATTGGACACTTCCTGAACCAACTCCTAAGCTAACTCCGAAGAAGAGGGGTGTTCTATTTCTCAGTCCTGAAGATATGCAAGAGGCAAAGAAATCTATGAAAGAAAAAGGTATAAAAGATGAAGATGTTAAGAATTTACCTCCTGTTGAAGAAACACATGGTCTTAATTTACCACCTGTTGAAGAAATGCATGATTTTAATCCATTACCTATTGAAGAAGAAACACATGGTCTTGATAACCCGACACAAGTAGTAAAGGTAAATTCTCTCTATAGATATGATAAAGCTGAAGTCCCTCCTACTAAGTTTGCTAGCCAATGTTTGGATGAGTTTGATAACTTTATGGTTAAGCAAGAAGATTTTAATGCTTATTTTGGTAGACAATTAAAACAAAATGCTTATATGATTGAACACTTGGGTGATTATATGTCTAGAGTTAAAGGTGAACGTAAACTCATTGGTAAACATGCTTCTATGGTTTCCACTCAAGTAGAACAAGTACTTAAAGCTCAAAATTATTTGCTCAATGAATTAAATAGTAAGAATAATGATTATGCTGTTAGAGTGGCTATTAGAACTAGTAAGATGACTCAGGAACCTTTGTATCCCGAAGGCCACCCTAAGAGAATTGAGCAAGATTCTCAAAGAACTAATATAGATGAACCTAGTCCTTCTAAAAAGAAGAAAAAGAAAAACGATAGGACTTTGCATGCTTCTAGTGAACCTATTCCTGAACCACCTGAGAATCCAAATGATATTTCTATTTCCGATGCTGAAACACAATCTGGTAATGAACATGAACCAAGTGATAATGTTAATGATGATGTTCATGCTCAACCTAGAAATGATAATGATGTAGAAATTGAACCTGCTGTTGATCTTGATAACCCACAATCAAAGAATCAACGTTATGATAAGAGAGACTTTGTTGCTAGGAAGCACGGTAAAGAAAGAAAACCATGGGTTCAGAAACCCATGCCTTTTCCTCCCAAACCATCCAAGAAAAAGGATGATGAGGATTTTGAGCGCTTTGCTGAAATGATTAGACCTATCTTTTTGCGTATGCAATCAACCGATATGCTCAAAATGAATCCTTATGCTAAGTATATGAAAGATATTGTTACTAATAAAAGAAAGATACCGGAAGCTGAAATTTCCACCATGCTTGCTAATTATACTTTTAAGGGTGGAATACCTAAGAAACTTGGAGATCCAGGAGTACCAACTATACCATGCTCCATTAAAAGAAACTCTGTTAGAACTGCTTTATGTGATCTTGGAGCCGGTGTTAGTGTTATGCCTCTCTCTTTATATCGTAGACTTGATTTGAATAAGTTGACACCTACTGAAATATTCTTGCAAATGGCTGATAAATCAACTGCTATACCTGTCGGTATTTGTGAGGATGTGCCTGTTGTGGTTGCAAATGTTACTATTTTAACGGACTTTGTCATTCTTGATATTCCCGAGGATGATAGTATGTCTATTATTCTTGGAAGACCTTTTTTGAATACTGCAGGGGCTGTTATTGATTGCAATAAAGGCAATGCCACTTTTCATGTTAATGGTAATGACCACACGGTACACTTTCCGAGGAAACAACCTCAAGTCCACAGTATCAATTCTATTGGAAAAAATTCCATCGATTATTTTTGGAGGTTTCGAATTTCCTCTTCCTACTGTCAAAAAGAGATATGATATTCTTATTATTGGGGATGTGCATATCCCCATTGAGGTAACATAGTGTTATTTGAAATTTCTCCGGTTACATGTTATTCGGAATGAGTTTGTTAACAAGACCTGATCAACCTTGTTAGTGGATTCCTTTTGATGAGCATGAGATGGATGAAGTTAGAAGGCACAACCTTCTGTACCCTTCTTTTACTTTCTGTTATTTAGTTGAAATAAAGTAAAAATAGTATTTTCTGTCTGTTTTCTGAATTATCCGTGCAATATAAAAATACCCCGAAAATAAAAGTTCTCCAAATGCCCTGCCAATTTAATATGATTTTTTCTGGAATATTTGAGAATATTTGGCACTGAGAACACAGCAGGGGGAGCTGGCACCTGGCCACAAGGGTCCAGGGCGCGCCCACCCCCTGGGCGCGCCCCCTGCCTCGTGGGCCCACGGTGGCTCCCCTCCACTTATTCCTGCACCCACACACTTCTTCTTCCTCCCAAAAAAATCACCATCCAGCTCAAGCACGAGTTCTAGCTCATTTTGCTCCGATTTTCGATCTCCTTGCTCAAAGCACCTCTCACAAAACTGCTTTGGGGGATTGTTCCTTGGTATGTGACTCCTCCATTGGTCCAATTAGTTTTTGTTCTAGTGCTTTATTCATTGCAAATTTGTGCTGCCTAGGTGACCATGTTCTTGAGCTTGCATGTCAAATTTATATGGTTCCAAGTAGTTCTAATGCATGATATAGTCTCTAGGCACTTGTAGGAGTAGTTGCTATCAATTTTTGTTGAGTTTGGTTTACTTTTATTTGAAGTTACTAAAAATTTCAGAAATTTTCAGAAAATGATGAAGAGATTTTTTAGGGGCTCATCGAGCCGAAGCTCGAAGGAAAAGCAAAGTGAAGAAGCAGAGAGGCCCAAATATAATCTGCCTCGCACCGCGGAAGTTCGGCTGTGTGAATGGCCTTGTGATGATTTCTTGAGAGCAGCCGGGATTTATGATGATTTTTATGAATTGGCTAAGAATGCGGGCCTCACCAACTTCCTCCACGACCAGATCGAACAGTATATCTTACTCACCAATACTTTTGTGCAAAACTTCTACTATTATCCTAAGGAATCACCTCCTTCAGTAGAGTTTCATTTATATGATGTGGTTAAGAAGATGTCACTATATGAATTTTGTAGGGTTTGCAAAATACCTTTCGAGGGTAGCTTAGAGGAACCACATCATAGAGATGTGGATGGGTTTATTGATACTATTACTGTAGGGGAAACTACGAAGGTTTCTGATGCAAGAATCACTAGCATACATTTTCCTGTTTTACGCTACTTTGCAATATTTGCTAGTCATTGCTTAATTGGTCGCGGAAACTGTGGAAACCCTAGTGTTCCTCATATTATTATTTTGTTCCATGCTTTATTCCGTGATGACTCTGTTAGTATGGGCGCTATTATTGCCAAACGGTTAAGTCTGAACCATACAAAGGGCCCCATCTTTGGAGGTGTCTATGCTTCGCGCCTCGCTGCATACTATAACATACCTATTAGGCACTATGAGAAAGAAGAAAAATTATTGCCTGCTGTTTATTTAGATTATAAGAGTATGGTAGTGCATGACTTTATTGTTAAGAATAGGGAAGGGGCGCTTAAATACAAACTATTATTTGATAAACATCACTCTGAGACTATTACCTTGTCTGCTCCTTCCTTGTTTGATTTATCTGCAGGCCAGTATCTCGTTCCGCTAGCGACCATCCAGGCATACCGGGACCCTACATCAGCCACAGAGCTAGAGCCGGAACCACAATTTGATCCTCCACGACAGTCTAATTACCAGTGGGATCCAGAAGTAATTGCCAATCAGTGGCAATTAGAGGCTTCTTCTTCTTAGTACGACCCCAACTATAACTTTGGATATCCGCCGGGCCAGCCGTGGCAATAGACCAACTTAGGCCAAAAGCCTAAGCTTGGGGGAGTACGTATCTCTCACCGACATTACATTCATGTTCACACACTCACTGCTAGTTGTCGGTGCTCATACTCTTTCACTGTAATATCCATGCTAGTTTATTTTCCTTTTTATGCTTTCTTCTTGTGTGTTTGAAAAACCTTAAGAAAACCAAAAATTTAGTTGTAGCTTTTAGCCAATTTACTTTCTTGCTGTAGTAGTAATAATTAAAAAGAAAACCCAAAAATACTTTCTGTTCTTCTTTTGCTTGTTGGGAGCTTTCCCATGTAAATAGTTTTATTTTATTTTTCTTTTCTTTGGGGGACGATAGGAGAAGACCATGATGAAAATGTTGAAGTGGCTCTTATATGCATTATTGTTGATTTAACCAAGAGCCCATATTGCCTTGTCTTCTCCTGTTTATTGAATGCTCGCAGATTCCAGCTTGGTCCAATGCACGTGCACTATTATTTTTATTCACATCGTTCAGTCGTGCAAGTGAAATGCAATTATGACGATATATGATGGACTGATTGAGATGAGAGAAGCTGGTATGAACTCGACCTCTCTTGTTTTTGTAAATATGATTAGTTCATCGTTCCTGATTCAGCCTATTATGAATAAACATGTTTGCAATGACAATTAGAGATTATAGTTGCTTATGCCATGCTTAATTAGCTAGGAGCTTATAATGGTTTACCTTGCGTGTCAACATGCTATTAAAATGGTTGTGATGTGGTATGATGGGGTGGTATCCTCTTTTGAATGATTCAAGTGACTTGACTTGGCACATGTTCACGCATGTAGTTGAAACAAATCAACATAGCATTCATGATATTTATGTTCATGGTGGATTATGTCCTACTCATGCTTGCACTCAATGTTTATTAATTTTAATGCATGTTCATGACTGTTGTCGCTCTCTAGTTGGTCGCTTCCCAGTCTTTTTCTAGCCTTCACTTGTACTAAGCGGGAATACTGCTTGTGCATCCAATCCCTTAAACCCCAAAGTTATTCCATATGAGTCCACTATACCTTCCTATATGCGGTATCTACCTGCCGTTCCAAGTAAATTTGTATGTGCCAAACTCCAAACCTTCAAATGAAATTCGGTTTGTATGCTCGAATAGCTCATGTATCAACTAGGACTGTCCATATCTTCCATGTTAGGCGGGTTATTCTCAAGAGGAGTGGACTCTGCTCCTCACTCATGAGAAAATGGCTGGTCACCGAGATGCCCAGTCCCATGCTTTATGAAAATCAAATCAAAATAATTGCAAACAAAACTCCCCCGGGACTGTTGTTAGTTGGAGGCACTCGTTGTTTCAAGCAAGCCATGGGTTGATGCTTGTTGGTGGAGGGGGAGTATAAACTTTACCATTCTGTTTGGGAACCGCCTATAATGTGTGTAGCATGGAAGATATCGCCATCTCTTGGTTGTTATGATGACAATGAAAGTATGCCGCTCAAAATATTATTTATCTCTATTTCAAAACCGAGCTCTGGCACCTCTACAAATCCCTGCTTCCCTCTGCGAAGGGCCTATCTATTTACTTTTATGTTGAGTCATCACCCTCTTATTAAAAAGCACCAGCTGGAGAGCACCGCTGTCATTTGCATTCATTACTGTTAATTTATATTGGGTATGACTATGATTGGATCTCTTTTACCATGAATTACAATGTTTAGTCAGTCCTTGATCTTTAAAGGTGCTATGCATTTATGTTTTGCGGTCTTAGAAAGGGCTAGCGAGATACCATCTTGTTATATCATATCATGATTGTTTTGAGAAAGTGTTGTCATCCGAGATTTATTATTATTGCTCGGTAGTTGGTTATGCCATTGATATGAGTAAACATGAGACCTAAATGTTATTGTGAATATGGTTAGTTCATAATCTTTGCTGAAAACTTGAATGTTGGCTTTACATATTTACAACAACAAGAGCAAACAGAGTTTGTAAAAGTTTTTCTTTATCACTTTCAGTTTGTCAACTGAATTGCTTGAGGACAAGCAAAGGTTTAAGCTTGGGGGAGTTGATACGTCTTCGTCGTATCTACTTTTCCAAACACTTTTGCCCTTGTTTTGGACTCTAACTTGCATGATTTGAATGGAACTAACCCGGACTGACGCTGTTTTCAGCAGAATTTCCATGGTGTTATTTATGTGCAGAAACAAAAGTTCTCGGAATGACCTAAAACTCCACGGAGATTATTTTTGGAAAATATAAAAATACTGGCGAAAGAATCAAGGCCAGGGGGCCCACACCCTGGGCATGAGGGTGGGGGGCGCGCCCTACCCTCCTGGGCGCGCCCCCTGCCTCGTGGCCCCCCTGGAGCTCCACCGACCTCAACTCCAACTCCATATATTCGTGTTCGGGGAGAAAAAAATCAGAGAGAAGATTAATCGCGTTTTACGATACGGAGCCGCCGCCAAGCCCTAAACTCTCTCGGGAGGGCTGATCTGGAGTCCGTTCGGGGCTCTGGAGAGGGGAATCCGTCGCCATCGTCATCATCAACCATCCTCCATCACCAATTTCATGATGCTCACCGCTGTGCGTGAGTAATTCCATCATAGGCTTGCTGGACGGTGATGGGTTGGATGAGATTTATCATGTAATCGAGTTAGATTTGTTAGGGTTTGATCCCTAGTATCCACTATGTTCTGAGATTGATGTTGCTTGACTTTGCTATGCTTAATGCTTGTCACTAGGGCCCGAGTGCCATGATTTCAGATCTGAACCTATTATGTTTTCATGAATATATGTGAGTTCTTGATCCTATCTTGAAAGTCTATAGTCACCTACTGTGTGTTATGATCCGGCAACCTCGAAGTGACAATAATCGGGACCACTCCCGGTGATGACCGTAGTTTGAGTAGTTCATGTATTCACTATGTGTTAATGCTTTGGTCCGGTACTCTATTAAAAGGAGGCCTTAATATCCCTTAGTTTCCATTAGGACCCCGCTGCCACGGGAGGGTAGGACAAAAGATGTCATGCAAGTTCTTTTCCATAAGCACGTATGACTATATTTGGAATACATGCCTACATTACATTGATGAATTGGAGCTAGTTCTGTGTCACCCTATGTTATGACTGTTACATGATGAACCACATCCGGCATAATTCTCCATCACCGATCCAATGCCTACGAGCTTTTCACATATTGTTCTTCGCTTATTTACTTTTCCGTTGCTACTGTTACAATCACTACAAAACCCAAAAATATTACTTTTGCTACCATTACCGTTACTTCCATATTACTTTGCTACTAAATACTTTGCTGCAGATACTAAGTTATCGAGGTGTGGTTGAATTGACAACTCAACTGCTAATACTTGAGAATATTCTTTGGCTCCCCTTGTGTCGAATCAATAAATTTGGGTTGAATACTCTACCCTCGAAAACTGTTGCGATCCCCTATACTTGTGGGTTATCAGCGGTTGGGTTTATTGTTGAAGTTTTTCATCCTAAGTGGTTGGCTAACCCGGTGCTGGTACTTAAGAAGAACGGCACTTGGCGTATGTGTGTGGACTACACGGATTTAAACAAGGCTTGTCCGGCTGATCCTTTTGCTCTCCCTCGTATTGATCAGATTATTGATGCTACGGCGGGTTGTGAGCGTTTGAGTTTTTTGGATTCTTATTCTGGTTATGATCAGATCAAGATGGCGGTTAAGGACCACGAGAAGACAACTTTTATCACTCCCTTTGGAGCCTTCTGCTATGTTTCTATGCCTTTTGGGCTCAAGAGTGCCCAGGCGACTTACCAGCGATGTGTGCAGAATTGTCTCCATAATCAGATTGGGCGCAATGTTCATGCTTATGTGGATGATATTGTAGTGAAATCCAGAAAGAAGGAGACCTTGATAGACGATTTGAAGGAGACCTTTGATAATCTCCGGGTTTACAAGATGATGCTTAACCCGGCCAAATGCATTTTTGGTGTGCCGGCAGGCAAGCTCTTGGGTTTTCTAGTTTCTAACAGAGGCATTGAAGCTAATCCGGAGAAGATCAAAGCCATTACTTCTTTGGCTAAGCCGGCGTGTGTCAATGATGTTCAACGTCTGGCAGGTCGTATTGCGGCTCTAAGCCGGTTGGGAGAGACGGCTATCCCTCTGTATCAGATGATGAAAAAGACAGATAACTTTGTCTAGAGTGATGCCGCTAATGCAACATTTGAGGACTTGAAGAAACAGCTGGCTGAGCTGCCCGTTCTTGCTGCTCCTATTGATAAGGAGCCATTGTTGTTGTATGTGGCTGCTAATGCCCGGGCTGTCAGCGTAGCTATTGTGGTGGAACAGAAGGAGGCAGGCAAGGAATATCTGGTTCAAAGGCCGGTTTACTACATCACTGAGGTGCTTATCGAGTCCAAGCAGAGGTATCCGCACTGGCGGAAGCTTGTATATGGGGTGTTCATGGCCAGTCGGAAGCTTAAGCAATATTTTTTGGGTCATCCCATCACTGTGGTTAGTTCTACTCCCTTAGGGGATATTATTCAGAACAGAGAAGCCACAGGTCGGATAGCCAAGTGGGCCATTGAGCTTGGACCTCATGGTTTGAAGTATATGCCTCGCACGGCTATCAAGTCTCAAGCACTGGTGGATTTCATCAATGATTGGACAGAGTTGTAGATGCCTGAAGAAAAGCCAGATAACACGTATTGGACTATTCACTTTGATGGGTCCAGGCAATTGGAGGGCTCGGGGGCTGGAGTTGTGCTAGCTTCCCCTCGAGGTGATAAATATTGTTATGTTCTCCGGTTGATGTTCCCTTGCACTAACAATGCAGCTGAATATGAGGCCTTGTTCCACAGTCTTCGGATGGCTAAGGACATGAACTTAAGCCGGGTGAGGTGCTTTGGCGACTCAGATTTGGTAGCTCAACAAGTTTCTGGTACTTGGGATTCTAAGGATCTACTCATGGCGGCTTATTGTCGAGAGGTTGACACTATTGCGGGTCACTTCAAGGGTTATCAGGTTGAGCATATTGATCGAAGGAAAAACAAGGCGGCTGATGCTTTAAGCCGGCTCGGCTCTTAGCGTAAGCCGGTGCCGCCTAACGTTTTCTTAGATATTCTGTATAACCCCTCAATCAAGTTGCCTACAGAGGAAGATCTCGCTATTCCTGACCGAGAAGCACAATTGGTGGCGGCTTTTCATGTAATTCCTAATTGGACAGTTCCATATTTGGCTTATATGACCCAGGGCGAGTTACCCGAGGATGAAACTTTGGCCAGGCAGATAACCCGGCGGTCCAAATCAATGACCATTGTCAATGGAGAGCTACATCATCGCAGTGTTACAGGGGCGTTTCAACGTTGTGTTTCACCTGAAGAAGGCTGTGAGATTCTGCGAGAGATTCATGAAGGAGATTGTGGCCATCATGCCGGCTCTAAATCTCTTATGGCTAAGGCTTTTCGTCATGGATTTTATTGGTTGACGGCTCATGCTGATGCTGAGGATCTGGTCAGTAAGTGTGATGGATGTCAGAAATTTTCACAACGAGCCCATGTGCCGGCTCAAGAATTGAGGATGATTCCAATTACTTGGCCGTTTGCAGTCTGAGGGCTTGATATGGTTGGACCCTTCAAAAGGTCCAAGGATAAAAAGACACCTCCTGGTGGCAGTTGACAAATTTACAAAGTGGGTTGAGGCAAAGCCGGTTAGCAAATGTGATGCGGCAACGGCGGTTCAATTCATTAAAAAGGTGATTTTCCGTTTTGGTTTTCCCCACAGTATCATAACTGATAATGGCACTAATCTATCCAAGGGTGCTATGAAAGAATTTTGTCAACGTGAGCATATCCGGCTTGACGTGTCGTCAGTGGCTCATCCCAAATCTAATGGTCAAGCCGAGAGAGCCAATCAAGAGATCTTGAGAGGCATCAAGCCCCGGCTTATGGTTCCCCTACAGAGGACGTCGGGTTGTTGGGTGGAAGAGTTACCTTCGGTGTTATGGAGCATTAATACCACCCCCAACAGATCTACGGGTTACACGCCTTTCTTCATGCTTTATGGAGCAGAGGCGGTTCTCCCGAGTGACATCCGTCATGACTCACCTCGTGTGGCGGCTTATGTTGAAGCTAACAATGAAAAAGCACGTCAGGATGCGCTTGATCGGTTGGATGAGGAGCGTGACCTTACGGCGGCTCGTTCGGCGATTTACCAGCAAGATCTGCGCCGCTATCACAGCAGCCAGGTTAAGACCAGAACCTTTCAGGAAGGTGATTTGGTACTCCGGCTTATCCAGGATCAGACTGATATGCACAAGTTATCCCCACCTTGGGAAGGACCCTTTGTGGTCAGCAAGAATCTAAACAATGGGTCATACTACCTTATCGATGTTCAAGACCACAAGGACTCACGCACGTCGGAGGAGGAGACCCGCCGGCCGTGGAATATTGCTCATCTTCGGCCTTACTATACCTGAGCCACCAGCTCTTCTGATGTACATATTTTGACAATGTATATATTATGATCAATATAATAAAACCAACATCCCTGATAAAGCAGGGCCTCTGTCGTTTCTCTTTAAATAATGAGTCTTTATTGAAATATCAATTGGCCACTTGGGGGCTCTCGGCTTATTGAGCGAGGCTATGATTACCCTCTGATCCGGCTTAAACGCCATGTTTACAAAAAAACACTTGGGGCCTTGTTACCCAGGTTAAAGGGACCAAAGAGAGTCTGTTGCAAAGCACAACTCAAACATAGGTGCCCACTGAGCACAACTCAAAAATATTGCTTTGGGGCTCTTTGTTCAAAGGACAAGAGTTTTTATGACCCTTGTAATAGGCTTAAAAGCTAGGCTTGGAAGCCAGGTGTATTCACCTAAAAACCCGAGTCATCCTGCCTTTTTAAGTCTGTCACTCCGCCCAGGTAATCCTGGAATGACCCGCCGTACTTTTGACAAGTCAATCTTATACAGACCCTGAACTTGTCAAAGTTAAAACGACGATTGGTTATGAGAGGTCCGGCTTATAAGGTTTGTATGAAGGTTTAACTCAGTGGCTGTGCATCCCTTGAAAGCACTTGATTTTTAGGCCTGGCAGCCTATGAAAAGCCTTGTTTCCTTTTGTTTTTTATTCAAAAGATTTTTTGAGGTTTATCCTTTGTGACACGTTAAAATCCAATGAGGCTTATAATGCTTTATGGTTACAATTCACCGGTGTTTATTAACCCGGCCTGGCTTTCGACTATAAGTCGCCAGTATATGATAAGATAATATCCGGTGTTTATTAACCCGGCCTGGCTTTGTTCATAAGTTGGCAATATATGACAATTCAACAGAGCATTTGAGTGCTCAAATTTTTTGGGTTATCACCCTTACTGCACTGGCTTGATAAGCCGGCAGTGTGATCAAATATCACAGGTATGATATATCTTGTTATGATTATATATGGTTCTAATTGAACCAGCCCTGTTATAAACTATTTTAGTTTCCAGTGATTATATATTGGGTATTATGACCCGTCCTACGGTAAACCGTCAGGACACTTGTGATATGTTTGTATGCAGGAACAAATTTAAATTGCCAATATTACAAGAACAAGTGGCAGATCTTAAATTGGCGGATCAACAGTGTGATGTAAAGCAAAATATGCACAATGGCATAGCAAATCAAGAAGTTTAAGCTAGCCTATTACAAGGCATCTGATAGCCCAACGAGACTAAGCATTCATCAAAGTTATCAGTACAATACATCGGCTTATGATTGTTGGCGGGTTGAAGCCTCAGGATCTTCTTGCACCTCTTCTTCATCCTCAACTCCTTGCTTATCCATCAGCTGGAAGTCAGGCGTAGCCCAGTTGATACCGGTCAACGCTCTAAACACAGCTTCATCGTCAATAAGATTTGATGGATCAATGTCAGGGGCAAAGGTGTGCTTACGAATCGGAGGAATAAGATCTGTTGGTTGGTGAACTGGCGCGCCAATTTTCTTGTTGTCAGCATCATAAGCCGCCTGGTATGTAGATAAGTTGGTTTCGTCAGCTAGCTTGCTTGCTAACGGACGCATAGCTCTCGCTATTTCTGCAAAGTCGTTCGCACTGAAGTCAGATCCATCTTCTTTAACATTGTGCAGCCATTGGCCAAATCTTCCGTGTCAAGATCGGCCTGCCATGCTTTGGCCCGGCTTAAGGCAGTCAAAGCGCCAACTCTAGCAGCTCCCCGTTTCAAGTCATCGATTCTTTTGGGCAGTACTGATAATTGCTTCAAAGTGTCTTGGATAAGTGTTGAAGGAGTTTTCTTATGCATCGTAGCAGCGATTGTTCGTTGGGCACCAGTATATAGCTGTTCTACAAGAGTATAGACAACTTTAAGCCGGATGCACATATCTGAGCCCAACTTAGCGCTCCTCGAACCTGTATCAATCAAGGTACGGGTAAGCCGGCAGACGTTTCTAAAATAATTCTTACAATGCAAGGGAGATATGTTCTTACCAAAGATGGCTGATGACATAATATTAATCTGCTGCTTTAAGCCGGATAACTCTTCAGTCACCGGCTTAAGCGTGGCCTCAGCATCAGCTCTTTTCAGCAGGGCTGAATTCTCTGTCTCCCACTCTGTTTCTTTAGTTTTAAAGCTTTCCTTCAATTTTTCCATCGCTGCTAAAGCATTGGTCAGTTCATCCTTGGCTTTGGAAGTTTCGGCTTGTTGAAGATTTGATGTTTTCTCGGAGGTCGGCGACTTGGGATTCCTTACTGCTAAGCTCAGCCTGCAAGAGATAAACAATTTGTGAGATGGTACGAAGTCCCAAGTACAATACAAGTATTATACTTGGCACTTGGGGGCTAATGTCCATTGCTTCTTCAAATACTACGAAGTCCCAAGCACAATACAAGTATTGTCCTTGGCACTTGGGGGCTAATGCATATCGCTCTTATCAAGAAATGAATATATTTGTTGACCCGGACAAAGGGTGGTGATCCGACTTATGAAGACTACGAACAACATTATTTCCTCAAAGATGATAAGTCCCGACTTAACATAATTGTTAAGCCAACCCTTGGGGGCTACAGATGCAATGTTTACTTCCACTACTCAAAAGTCCCGGCTTAACATATCTATTAAGCCGGCCCTTGGGGGCTACATAAGCAGAGTTGAAGTGCTATTATCATAAGTCCCGGTTCATATTCGAAATATAAACCGGCCCTTGGGGGCTACTGATTTTTATGTATGCAACTATTGAAGTTTACAGCACATTCTATTCTATCATGTCCAATAAACTTGGCGGCTAATGGAAATATATTTATAGGAAAGGAAGTGACAGCGTTTACCTCATAACGGTCCTTCATCAAGTTCACTAAGCCGGCTTCAAAGTCACGGCTGGTGTATAAACGGTTCAAGTAGCCAAAATGGACGTCTTGGGCGCTAAACTGGGTGTAGTGTTCTAAGTCTACCTTCCACTTGCCTTTATCCTCAGCAGAAATTTCTTCTTTGGTGCTGTGCCTGGATAAGGCAGTAGGACGACCTGGTGTTGTGAAGCCATGACCAGTAATGGTAACATCATCATCCTTTTCTGCCGGCTTAACAGGACTGTCTGTTCTGAAAGGGCTCGGCGGATTGGTATTAGTCGGGTTAGCATTCATCGGGTCAAGGTCAACATTGTGGTCTTCTGTTGGCAAATCATCAATAATATTATCAGCAATTGGATGAGAAGACTCTGGTTGTTGTCTTTCCGGCTCAGACGGATTGGGATCATTAACCGGCTTATTCAGTTTTTCCTTTTTACTGGGTTTAGCTTGGCCCCTGAAGAACAAGAAATAAAAAGAAGTCAAGGTGATGATCAAGCACAAAAAATGGAATAATTGAAAATAGTCTTACCCAGGTACAGTCTTGAAAGTTGGAATTTGTGTTCCTGTTGACTCGCCAGAGGAGGAATGAGAAGTCCCCTGATAGTTTGAATCAGACGGGTTAAGAGGTTGTCGAAAATAACCCGCCTTGGGGTAAATTATGTCAGAAATATGTAAGACCTCTGGACGGCGTTTGCGAAGCGGAATGTTTGGTAAGCCGGAGGAAGTAATCACGTTGCCACTATGCCGGGTCGTGCGGCGAGCTTCATGTTGCTGT
Source organism: Triticum aestivum (assembly GCF_018294505.1). Taxonomy (NCBI): domain Eukaryota; kingdom Viridiplantae; phylum Streptophyta; class Magnoliopsida; order Poales; family Poaceae; genus Triticum; species Triticum aestivum. The sequence goes on from NC_057799.1 coordinate 514,029,606, forward strand.
TTCTTCAAAAGAAAGTTTGGATCCAAGTGAGCTAGAGGGTGAGAAAAACTTACTTTTCGGCTTGCTTGTCGAGTTTGCTGTGTTGGCAAAGGTTATGAGCCGGAGGAAAGAATAATTACCTCTACATCACCTGCACGTCTGGCCTCTGCGTCATCCTGATAACAATTATTGTCAATGAGATGTATGAAAAAGGAGCCAAGTGAATCAAGTTCTACCTCTGACTCATGGTTATCATCGTCATCATCAATGTTTAACTCGGCAGATTCGGCGGTTTTCTTCTTGGTGGGCTTCTTGTTAGCCTTGGTTTTGACACGAGACGGTTTGGCTGGCTTATCCTGCGGTTTTCTCTTCCAAAATGGATAAGCAGCCTGTTAAGATTGAAAAAGATCATAAGTTGATGTTAAAGCATAAGGATTAAGCAGAAGATGGCAAGTCTTACCGCTGGTGGCTTATTGAAAGTACAGAAAGGACTAAGTCCAGTTTTGCTGCACTCTTTTACAGATTCATTCAACAATTTTTTGGTGGCTTCAGTGACTTCTGCATTAGACAAGTGAATATCACAATGGCGCTGAGGATGTTTTACATCACCAGTATATTCGCACATTAAGCCGGGGCGGCGGCTTAATGGCAGGATACTCTAAGACAGCCAGCACCGGAAAAAGTCAATGTCAGTTAAGCCGTTGGCCATAAAGGCTCTGAGCTTTGAAAAGGCAGGTGCATATTTGGACCGTTCCTTTGAATCAAGCCGTTGGGGAAGTGGATGGTCGTTACTAAGCCGGTGATCCCGGTAACCCGACAAAGGATTTTCGCCAGCTGGGGATGTATCTTGAACATAGAACCAAGTTTGGTTCCAATCTTTGGGGTGACTATGCAGCTTGGCATGAGGAAAACTGACATCTTTCCTCTTTTGTATAATGACTCCACCAAGTTCTTGGCATGGCCCATCAACAAACTCAGTTTGGCGGTTTAAATAATAGAATTCCCTGAATAGATCAACTGAGGGCTCTTCTTGAAGATAAGCTTCACAGAAAACTTGGAAATTGCAGATGTTGGACACGGAGTTGGGTCCGATATCAGGAAATGAAGCACATCGCGAATTTTTTTTGAGCCGGGAGGGCTGAACCCCCGACCCAGGTGATCAGTAAAAACAGTTACTTCTCCATCTTTCGGTTGAGGAAGGACTTCGTCACCAGGAGCCCTCTAGTGGATATCAGTGGTGACAAAATTATTCAGTTCTTCTTCGGTAACCGGGATTTGACCCAATTGCAAGACGTGTATATCTTAGCCATTTTATCAATGATCTGAAAGAAATGTTATGTCGGGTCAATATTACATGGTTAAGCCGGCTTATGGTTAACAGGGAAACAGTCAAGAAGCATGCATGGGCATTAACCCGGAGATTGAAATTACAAAGTTACAGTAAACTATTGACGGCTTAAGAGGGGACTAATGGTACCTGGCGAGTTACTATTTTTGTTAGTTAAGTTGTTCATACCGATGTTGAAAGAACATATCTACGGATGAAAAAATGGCTAAGTGTTGAGAAAAACAGTTTTCACAGATTGATGCTATAATTTCAGATCTGGCGCACTTCAGTTAATGCAAAAATATTCAGACCTAAAAGTATCGGTGCTCGAGCAGTTCATGGGTACAGATCAATTTTCTAAATACGGAGGAGATATTCTAAATAGTAAAATGGATTGCTGAGATTGCCGCGGTACAGGAGGAATGCCAAGTTTGAATCAAAAATCCTACAGCCAAGAACAAGGACGAGCTTCGATGAACTCCATTGAAACCCTAACGGATCTAGGAGGAGAGAGGAAGAAGGAGAACTAACCGGGGCTGTTGAGCAGCGGAGGTGCGCGGACGAGATCTGATCCGAACAGGTTGATGCAGCGGCCGTTGTCGGAGCAGAGGCGAGGGTCGACGGCGGCGACAGAGCTCGAGCGCTAGGGCGTCGCAAGGTGGAATACAAGACGAAGAGGCACGGGAAAAAAGTGAAAGAGACCTTCGGCCCTATTTATAAGGCGAATGGATAAGTGGCATGCACGGGAATCGAGGAGGTCCAAAATGAATATGTAACAGTGCAGACGCCTCGATTTCCAGAGGTTCATTAAAAATGGGGAGATACATAAAGAGTTTGGATTTGTATAAAATTAACGACAGGTGACGTCACGACAGGTTATCATGATCTCAGAAGATGACGTCACGGCGAGTTACAAGGTTTCATGAGAGTAATGAGAAGGGGTTTTTCTAAGTGTTGAAGATTGATATGAACAAGTTCAAATCAACCTGGGGCCTAATGTTGGGGATATAGCTATTGAGTTAACCCGCCCAGGAGGGGCCGGGTTAAGCCCAGTGCGGCTTATCAAGACAAAGCCATGGGCTGCAGAAGATGGCGGTTCATTAAGTAGACTCGCTAAGGGCCCGAAGCCTGAAGGTGAGTTAAGGCCCAACAAGTATAAACCGCCATATAAGTGTTACTTGTATTATAAGGCAGGTGTGTTTAGTCACCGAGCCGGACACGTTGTTTATGAGCCGGCTCGGACTCTGTAAGCCACCGGGCGTCAACCTGTGTATATAAATGGATGACCCGGCGGCGAGTTAGGGGTAAGAAATAAGAGATCGAAAGCTAGGTCAAGCGTATTCGCTCCTTGGTAATCGAGACATAAGCAATACCACCTCAAACTGGATTAGGCCTTTACCTTCACCGCAAGGGGCCGAACCAGTATAAACTCCCTGTGTCCTTTGTCCCGTTTAACCCCTTTAAGCTAACCTTGTTGCGATGGCTCCACGACTAAGTCCTCACCCTAGGACATCTGCCGTGACAACCCCACGACAACTTTGCTACTAAATATTTTGCTGCAGATATTAAGTCTTTCAGGTGTGGTTGAATTGACAACTCAGCTGCTAACACTTGAGAATATTCTTTGGCTCCCCTCGTGTTGAATTAATAAATTTGGATTAAATACTCTACCCTCAAAAACTGTTGCGTTCCCATATACTTGTGGGTTATCAAAGCGACTCCAAGATGATGCCTTCAGCAAGGGACACGACGCAGGTTGCGCCGTCATCATCCAAACTAGGAGGACATGGACTAGGGGTTTCCCCTAGATTCAAAGAGGAGGAACATTAGCCTCACAACGACGCCTCCAAGGAGGATTACGGAGCCCATAGGAGTCATCATCGCCGGCTCCGGTTGGAGCAGGGTTTACACCCAATCTGCGACGACGCCCTCCCCTGGGCAGCGTCTGATAACTGAGAATTATAGCACACCTGGAGACCTGCACCGCCGCAACGCCAAACACCACACCACTGCCACCACTAGCTGGAACGACCACAGTCACACCACCACCACCCTTGTCGGGCGGAGACCCGCACGACCCATATCTGGTCACCCGAACAACCACCAACGTAGTGCAGGAGCCACCCACGACCACCTGGTGAGAGGGAGGCGACGCGAAAGCAACCGGAAAGTGTCGCGCCTGGGCATGGCCGTCGGCAAAGAATCGAGCTACCACCCCACACGTGTTGGCCCAGATCGGGGCCCGCACCATCGCCACCCAACCTCAGGCCAACCACGTAGCCCCAGCTCCACCTTGCGCCACGACCGACGCCCGAGCTGCCACCTCCACGCTAAAGTGAAGCCGCCGCCGCCCGCCCGCCTCCGAGTTTCCAGATCCAGTACAACGCGTTGCCCTCCTCTAGCGACGAAACGAACACGAGGAACCAGATGCGCCCCACGCGCCACTTTCCCCGGAGCGCACACGACCTTCGCCGGCGGCCCCTCGAGCGGCGGCGAGACAGGGGGGAAGGTAGGATGGGGGGACGCGACAACGCGACAAGGGGATTCCGGCGTGTCCCCATAGGAGAGGTGATGCAGGGGGAGTCAATGTGAACACCATAAACTTAATGTGTACTCCCTCTATAAAGAAATAGGGAAATAACGATCTCTACGCTCTTATATTTCTTTATGGAGAGGAGCGCATAGATCTAATCGCTCTTATATTTCTTTGCGGAGGGAGTAATAACCAGGTGAAAATAAATCACAAGTTGATTGTTGTGAAATTGCAATACTGGACGAGTACATTATCCATTTTTTTTTCGTCGGCAGCGAACTGCCTGCAATGTGACATCATCAACCACAGCTGGTCCAACCCGCATTCCCCATCGTAGAAGCGGGGGAGGAAAAGGGGGAAAAGCGAGAAAGGACTCTTCCAGTCTCCAACCCATCCCAATTCCCTTCCCCCGTGGAAATAGACTTCTTCCCCTCTCTCGATCTCGCAGGCCTCCCTCGATGTCCAGCAGCCGCGGCGACGCGCTCCTTGACTCGGCGCCGCTGCTCGGCGGCGGCGCCAGCGGCGGCGCCGGCGGGGGGCAGCGTAGAGGCAACGGGCTCCGCCGGCCGTCGCTGCGCGGCGCCGCGCGCCTGCTGCGCCGCAGCGGGCGGCGTGCGATGCGGGAGCCGTCGATGCTCGTGCGGGAGGCGGCGGCCGAGCACCTCGAGGAGCGGCAGGCGGACTGGGCCTACTCCCGCCCCGTCGTGGCGCTCGATCTCCTCTGGAACATCTCCTTCATCACCGTCGCCGCCGTCGTGCTCGTGCTCAGCCGCAACGAGAAATCCCCCATGCCGCTCCGGACCTGGGTCGCCGGCTACGCCCTGCAGTGCGTCGTCCACATGGTCTGCGTCGCCGTCGAGTACCGGATGCGCCGAAGCCAGCGCGGCGGGGCCCCGGCGCCCGCCGACGAGGAGAGGGGCAGCGACGGCTCGTCCTCGTCTAGCGACGAGGATGCCAGCGAGCACCATCTTCGTGGTCGCGACACCGATTACGTCAGGTAATTGGAGGGATTTCACAACTAGCGGACATTTCTAAGCTGTTTAGGCACAACCCTGGTTGTTTCAAGCTACCTAGAAAGTTCAGCGAAACCGGTTTATGAAAGTTTAATTCCTAATTGATTTTTCGTCAAGTAGTCCCTAGCCACGGTAGTGATAACTTTGATTGATGTACACCCGCAAAAAAAAAAACTTTGATTGATATAGTGCCTATGCGCCATTCTACAAGGAAAGACAGACCATTGCATAAGCCGTGTCAGTATTATACAGTTCTCTACCCCCAAAAATTATACAGTCCTGCAACAGTATGTTGGTAGGTTCCATGGATGGTTTCTTAATCTGTGATGTTCAGCGGTGAAGCAAGGAAGGTGAAGTGAATTTTCATGGTAGAGTGTTCTAAATACAGTTGTGAAGTTTAGTTTGGTCTGTTATGGCCTGTTCATCTTGTTTAGGTGTACTTCTGCTACCGAAGGGGGTTCAAAGATTCTAGTGTTGTGCTCTTGATAATAGCATTATATTTTACTATCCTCTGCGATCATGCTGGCATAAGTTTCTCTTCCTTGTTTTCATGACACGTTTTGTGTGTCTCCCTGTTTCTTCTGCTCGATAAAACATGGTAGTGATTATAAGTGTCACATCGGTTGTTGTATTCATGATGTGTATTTAAATATTCATCATGTGATTCCATATACGAGTGTTCATGTGTCAGCATGCAATATTTCCATTATGTCTTGTTCAGCTGTACCTGATTATATCATTGTGGTTTACTCTCGCAGTTTGGCAAAGCATCTGGAGTCTGCAAATACAATGTTCTCCTTCATATGGTGGATAATTGGATTTTACTGGATATCTGCCGGGGGTGAAGAGGTTATCCGTGATGCACCTCAACTATACTGGTACATATATGTTTGAAGTGATATCCCACTTTTCAACTGTCCTTATTTCTTCTGTTCAGTATCATAAACAAGTTTTTCTATGTCTTGCTTTGCAGGCTTTGCATAGTCTTCCTGGCGTTTGATGTGTTCTTTGTTGTTTTCTGTGTCGCTCTGGCTTGCATTATTGGTATTGCCGTTTGTTGCTGCCTCCCTTGCATTATAGCAATTCTGTATGCTGTCTCTGATCAGGTATGGCTTTCAAGTATCTGAAATATGGCAATACAATCTATAGATGCTTGCTAGGATCCAGTTCTGTGTCATACTGTTGATTCTCCTACAGATTTAACTATGAGCAGTTAACTCTCATATGCCAATCTTGCTATTAGTTAACCTTTCTTTGCCATACTATCAAAATCAGGAAGGAGCATCTGAAGATGATATTCGCCAAATTCCGAAATATAAATTCCGTAGGATGGATGAACCTGAAAAGGATTCTGCTGATGCCACTGAGTCTTCTGGTGGAATAATGATAGAGTGTGGCACCAACCAACCTATAGAGAAAGCACTTGCAGCTGAAGATGCAGTAAGTTCTCATGTCCTCGTCTTTTGGTTATGAATGTCTTTGCCCTAACAATGCATGAGGTACTGCAACTCTGAACCTCTTCGATTATACTTTGGACCATCTCACGTAGTATTGTTGGTTCATCATTTATCATGACGGAATCATGCCCAATCAATAGGAGGGAATAAAACCATGATTCTGTTTCAGTCAGCTCATACTAATGAAATACCTGGCTTTGGTGCATTTAGTTATTTGTTTGGGAAAGTACATTTGCTCCTCTAAAAAATGGTCGTTTTTAACCAATCCCCTAAACTTAACGGAGTACATTTTTGTTTGGGTCTGTCTAGATGTGCCCTAGTTATTGCACATCTAAGTGACTCAATCAAACTAGAAAGAGAAAGAAAAAGACAACAGAATATGCTTGCACGAATCTAACATAAAATCAATGACATAGGACTTAGATTTGCAATACTTAGAGCACATCTAGATGTGCTTTAGCAAAACTGTTTTTGTTTTTCCCAAATCTTTCCAATTTTAGTTTACATAGTACATTTCAACTACATATTTGCACGCATATTAAGTCCATCCATGATAATTAAGGTTCACACAATTCACGAATATTACAAATTCATAGTTTAGAAACCAAATTATTTAAATTCAAACACACGAAAGGGTTCCAATGAAGTAAAGAGCATGATAAAAGCACAACTACGAAGTGCTATGGAGATGCCACTGATGCTCAGCAAGATCATCTTGGAGCTGGGTATGAAGTTCTCGGTTCTCTATTCTGTGTTGCGCAGCGAGGAATCCTTGTATCCTATTTGCGTCATGCTCTGGCTCAACAGGTGGCGGAGGTGTCACGGGCCCCCGGCGATGTTGAGCCGATACTAGCGATAGACGTGGCGTTGAGATGGCCGGCAGTGCACGGTGAGGCTACGAGGAAGAAGATCCGAGCCGCTTTCCAGTGTCGAGATCGATGCGACGGCGGCTTTTGAGCTTGATTCCAGCGGCGGCAACGGCCGGCGACCGGCTCGGACTGGGGCAGGAGGGTGGCGAGGACGAAGGGAGGCAGTGGGGTGTCGACGGAGGCGGTGGGTAGTCGCCACAGCAACGCCGGCGACGACGCAGCATGGGGTGGGGACGGCGCAGGAGCGCGTGAGGGGGCCGAAACTTGTACTCAGCCGGGCGGAGGCCGAGGAGGATAAATTTTCCTGCACTAAAGGTTATATGGGTTCGGCTAGGTGCCGGTTAGAGGAGGAAACCGGAATTTATCCTCTAACCGGTTATAGGGGATCGGTTAGAAATGCTCTTAGCCATGCATGACTTCAGTTTTCATCAGCAAGAACTACGAGCATCAAACCATTTGCTTGTTGTATGGCTCATGATAGGGAACTCTGCATTCATGCTTCTGTAAAACCTGTGCACGCCAGGATACAACATCATTTTCCGCACTACGTTTCTGTTGTTGTGCTATCTGGTTTTTCTTTCAACTTTCGACAGGATATAACCATGTTGTATCGTTTGCATAAGTGATGCTTTATGATATTAGTACAAGAATTCCATCCACTCATTGTTCGCCTTGTCAATGCAGGAGTGCTGCATTTGCATTTCAGCATACGATGATGGTGCAGAGCTGCGTGAACTCCCTTGTGGCCACCATTTCCACTGTGCCTGCATTGACAAGTGGCTGCACATCAACGCAACATGCCCCCTGTGCAAGTTCAGTATCCGGAAGGGCGGCAGCAGCAGCGGTAGCGAGGAAGTATAAATGTATCCCACTTGAGAATGCCATCGGTCCGACTTCACGCCTGAGTCCTCGCTAATGTGGTGTAAATTTTTGTATCCCAAATGTGCTGATAGTGTCAATCATGTCATGTCTTAAAGGTGACTAAAGTGCTGTCCATATTACAGAATTAGTTCTGGGGTGTATCTCTGCAGTTCGGACTATATGCTTAGTTACCCAGTGGGCTGTATAATTATGTTTGAGCGATTCATACTATATCCCCATACCTGTTTGTGTCAAATCGGGCTTGCAAAATTCTTAGTTGATTTTTTACAGCTGCTGAAACAGGCCAGGGATATAGTTCCGGGCTGTAAAATGGTTTGCTCAATGATGCATCTCGTGTGGTAACTTATATGCGGTTCTCCTCCAGCATCGCTTTTCTTGACTGGTACTCTTATATCTTACAGTATAATTTTTCAAAGCATTTTACTGAGCTGGTTGCCATGGAAGGGAGAACTGTTCGTAGTACTAGTGCAATTTCGCTTCAGTAAACCATCACATCGGGAAAAAACAGTGGTTTGAGTGTTCAGTAAAAGGTGAAATAATCGAAATGTAGCCGTTCTGGAATATCACATAATGGAGGAGGAGGACCCACGGTTGTCTGCTGGTCTGTGATCCAGCAGCATTGAATACACCCCAGACCGCCAGATGATTCAGGAATTTCAAATCACCTCCCCGCAATTCTCTCTTCTTTTCGAGAAACCACCTCCTTTGTGGACAGACACCCGCACATCGGGCGCGATTTAGGAGCCCGAAACTTCACCAGATGAGCAGGAGACTTACCATCGATGACCAGATATATAAATTATACCCTACCTCTATAAACACCATCGAGAGACTGAGCCAGCATATCATTTTAAAAATTTATGAAATCACCGTAAACGCCTTCGTAGTCGACGTGAACGTTTCGTCTCACTGACACACAACACCGAAAATCCTAAAATAAATTTAGGATAAATATGACCACTAGAACTTAAACCCTGATGGGTGAGAATACCACTGTCGTAATTATTCAATCACAAGTTGGCCCGGTACGCCGGTCGCTTTCACTACTAGTCTTCCGTCTTCAGTGCTCCCTTCACTGCCGTGCCGAGGGCCAAACAAGGCGGCTGCCTATCGTCGTTACCGTTTGACGGTTTCCGCTCACGCGATTGCGT